>NW_006159811.1:5142731-5145909 GCF_000334495.1 Tupaia belangeri chinensis
GGCAGCGGGGACATTTTCCCAGCCCCTGTTTTAGCCGCCCTTTCCACCCGGTCGCGGGGCCGGCCGCTGCTCCGGCCCCACGATGCAGAATGTGATTAACACGGTGAAGGGAAAGGCTCTGGAAGTGGCTGAGTACCTGACCCCGGTCCTCAAGCTTTTCAGTTAGCCGCCCCTAGTCTTGTACTTCAGAGATGGAGGAACAGCTTGACCCTCATGGATGTGGAACTTTTTGAATCAAAATTTAAGGAAACAGGTGTAATCACCCCCAGAAGAATTTGTTGCAGCTGGAGATCACTTAGTCCATCACTGTCCAACATGGCAATGGGCCACAGGGGAAGAACCCAAAGTAAAGGCATACCTACCCACCGGCAAACAATTTTTGGTAACCAAAAATGTGCCATGCTACAAGCGGTGCAAACAGATGGAGTATTCAGATGAATTGGAAGCTATCATTGAAGATGATGGTGATGGAGGTTGGGTAGACACCTATCACAACACAGGTATTACAGGAGTAACTGAAGCAGTTAAGGAGATCACACTGGAAAGCAAGGACAGTATAAAACTCCAAGACTGTTCAGAACCATGTGAAGAGGAAGAGGAGGAAGATGAAGGAGAAGCTGCAGACATGGAAGAGTATGAAGAGAGCAGATTGTTGGAAACAGATGAGGCTACCCTCGACACAAGGAGAATAGTGGAAGCTTGTAAAGCTAAAACTGATGCTGGAGGTGAAGATGCTATTTTGCAAACCAGAACTTATGACCTTTACATCACTTATGATAAATATTACCAGACTCCACGACTATGGTTATTTGGCTATGATGAGCAACGGCAGCCTTTAACAGTTGAGCACATGTATGAAGACATCAGCCAAGATCATGTGAAGAAAACAGTGACCATTGAAAATCACCCTCATCTCCCACCACCTCCTATGTGTTCAGTTCACCCATGCAGACATGCTGAGGTGATGAAGAAAATCATTGAGACTGTTGCAGAAGGAGGGGGAGAACTTGGTGTTCATATGTATCTTCTAATTTTCTTGAAATTTGTAAGCTGTCATTCCAACCATAGAATATGACTACACAAGACACTTCACAATGTAATGAAGAGAGCAAAGATTCTACCCTAATTGTTGGTTCTGATTTTTAAAGAATTAACCCATAGATGTGACCATTGACCATATTCACCAATATCAATAATTTCTCTAATAAAGGGACTTATATTTTTAGGCATTAAATTAAAAAATGTTCCACAAAACAAAAACAAAAACAAAAACAAAAAGACAGCTCAGCCCATTCCTTTTTCTCCCCCATCACTTTGTCATGAGCTTCATGGCACAGACCACCACACAAGAGTATCCCATGTGTGTTGCTGCTATCATGCATCCATTCATTCATTACCTGTTTCTGTCACACAATATAAATTCCATGAGAACAGGGACCAGCAGTTAGTGTAATGGCTATGTTGCTGAACTCCCATGTAGTCGACCGCAGTTCGAGTCCCAGACCCGGTGGCTTAAACTCACACCAGGCGCGTACGCATGCGTGCCCAAGATCCTGAGAGGAGAATGGAGGAGAAAGGATTGAGGTGTGGCCACCCCCCTGGGGGGTGATTTCTCGCTTTCTGTCTCTCTGACTGTCTGTCTGGTGAGCACACGCGCCCTATAGCAAAAACCTCTCAAGAAAAAAATTTAAAATTTTTTTTTAAATTTCACAAGAACAAAAACTTTCATATGACTCAATAACTACTGTATTTCTAGTGCCTAGAAATGTCTGACACCCAGGAGACACTCAGTACACATTTGTGCAAGGGAAGAATAAAGATAGACTTATCCTTAGGCTTCCAATGAGGAGTGTTTTCTTTGGTCACTGTTCATTATACACACATGCACATGCACACACACACATAGCTCCAATCACAGTCTTGGATTTAGTCAAATATCTTGAGTATTAGTGCTTCATCTTGCACTAGATAATTCCCAGGTTTGTCATGCAGCTCTGAGTAAAAACTTCCATGATAATTTCTGACATTGCTTTAGCCTCTAAGTAAATTACTTTTTCCTATCATGCATCTGCCTCTCCTTTTTGTTAGTTTCAGTAATATTCTAATCACTCTGCTCCTCAGTTTCAAAGAAAAGAAGGAGAGTTCCAGAAAACAGTTTGTTTTTCCCTTCTTTGTAGAAAAGCAGTCAAGATCAAAGGTGCTATAAAAGAAATTCTCAATAACCCACATACACACCACAAATCTCCAACCTGTTTAAGCTATCTGCAGAGAGGCAAGGGTATTGCGGGGAAAATGTGGGAAGAAGTGTCCAAAGCAATCTCACAGGACTCCCAGACCTGATTTCATAGACAATGCTTCAGCAGAATCGAAAATGGAACAGATTGTGGGAAGACAGAAAGGTTTCCAGAGATATGAAATGAACGACAGCAAATAACATCAATCCACACACTTAGTACTCAGGTAAGGTAGGAAACAATTGGTGGTTGTGCTCAGCCTCCCAATAGAATCTTGGGCAACTCAATTAACCTCTTTCTGCCGCATTCTCATCACTTGTAAATTGAGTCCAACAACCTACCTAGTGCAAATTGCACAGGGATTTGCTAATAAATGTGAGTAGACAGCTCTAAGTGTGATACCTAATAATATTACGTTAACGAGCATAAAATCACAGGGCTACAGGGATTTCAAAGGTCAACCAAGCCCTTTCACATGGGACCACAATTAAATCATTCTGGAGGGATTCGATTCTAATCCTTTTTAAAAGGTGCCCATATAAGGTGATTCTCAAGAAATGCCCCCTGGTCAGGGATGTCTTTCTCCTCTAGGGATCTTGGGCACGCACGCACACGCGCCCGGCGTGAGTTCTAAGCCACCGGGTCCGGGACACGAACCGCGGTCGACTACGTGGGAGTCCAGCGACATAGCCATTACGCTAACTGCTGGTTCCCAGGGATGTCTTCTTAAATTGAAGAGATCTCAATCCTGTGGCATCAGCACGCACTGCTTCTCCTCTCCCTGCGTGGAAAGGAGACCAGCCATTGCACCACCTCCAAAAGCAGCTTAACCAACTTCAACAGCCATAACGCAGGAGCAGGATGGGTTAGGGCCCAAAAATCCAGACAGGAGAACAGAGAAGGGATTGCCGCAGGACCATTCCTCTCCCCCCGCCTCCCACCCC
>NW_006159811.1:5145932-5159467 GCF_000334495.1 Tupaia belangeri chinensis
CCCAACCAGGGTGATCTCTCTCTCTCTCTCTCTCTCTGGTGAGTGCATGAGCCCTATAACAAGAACTAAAAAACAAAAACAAACAAACAAACACAGATATTGGGGGTCAGACTGACTTAAGTTTCTACTGGACTCTATTCTCTTTTGACTACATGACCTTGAGTAAGTTACAATCTTAACTTCCCAAGTTCCTTCTACAAAACAGTTGTCCTACTGACCCTAGAAGGCTGGCATGGGGCCTAAGGTAGCAAACCAAGTAAGGCATCTCTCACAGTGCCCCAGTGATGGTAGGTACCAAATAAACAGCAACAATTTCTCAGTTGAATAAACCTTCATAACTCAAATTTTTTCTTACTTATAATTCTAACTTTTTATAAAAGTAATTATTTTCTTTAGCTTTATTTACTTATTTATTTCAATTTTGACCAGAAAGGGACAGAGAGAGAGAGAAAGAGAGAGAGAGAGGAGAGAGAAAGTGAGAAAGCAAGCTGCCAGGTCTGGGACTCGAACTGCAGTAGGTCATGTGGGAGTCCAGCATCCTTAACCACCATACCACCTGCCAGCCCCTAATTCTAACTTTGAAAATGTTAATTATTTTTGTTTCTCTCTCTGAACCCACTCAAAATTTCCCTTTTAAAATTTTTAATATAGTGCTCAAAACGGTAAGAAGAAGCTAACTGCCCTGAGTTGTCGGGGACGATTTTGCCTTGGTTTTCCCTAAGTTTAATGTGTGAAGAGGAAAACCAGCCATGAGGCCACAGTGAGGGATTCCTCTGGGCTTCTCTGGCTTCTCCAGTTTCAACCTGTGTGCCACGAAAGCAAGAGACTCAGAGAGCATCTAACTTCTTGGACAGACCACTGTTCTGGAGGTCCGATACCGCTGTGGTTTCCACTAAAACCTCAACAGACCAAGGCTGTGTAAAACTATGCAGACTAGTTTTGCAGATTTCAACAAAATCACTTCTGTAACGATGTGAGTCAGAAAGGTAGGAGTGACACTTTCTCCTTGTTCTTTCCCCACATCAAGCAAGGCTTGCATGGTAATTATATTCCTCAGGGGATCTGGCTTGAGAAAGCTGGTCTGACAATCCTAAACCCATTGAAGAGATGTGAGAAGCAATTAAATAAACGAGGAAATACCTTCTTCCCCTCCAGGGGTCTGGGGCTCCCTAAGGAAGGAGAGGAATCCCCCTCCATTACGGCACCTGGCCCTGGCCAGACCACAAAGGGGAAAGGCTGTGTGGTGTGTGCCCTGGAAGACATTGGACTCTTAGCATCAACGGAGGTTGCCGTATTCCACAAGTGGTTATAAAGGAACAGCCACAGGGGGACCAGCAGTTGGCATAATGGCTTTGTCACTGGATTCCCATGTAGTTGATCGCAGTTCGAGTCCCGGACCTGGTGGCTTAAACTCATGCTGGGGGCATGTGCATGCATGCCTAAGATCCCAAGAGGAGAATGGATTGCGGTGTGGCAATCCCCCTGGAAGGTTTCTTGCTTTCTGTCTCTCTGACTCTCTCTGTCTGTCTGGCGAGCGCACACACCCTATACCAAAAACCTCTCAAAAAAAAAAAAAAAGCCACAGGAGTTTAGGGGGCCACAGAGAATTGTCAATGCATATGTAAGTAGAAACCAGAATGTGGAGAGGAGAGCATGGTGCCCCAATTCCTGGGCACATGTAAACACCCTGGAATCTAGTGTTTCCCAGAGAGCGGGGGATTACCCCTGTAATGTTCCTAAATACCTGAATATTTGCACTGAGATTCATTCCTATTGAGGTAGGAGCTTTATAACTTATCAGCACTTTCATACTCTTAACTTCCTCTGATGCTGGCAAAAACAAAAACAAAAACAAACCTGAGAAAGATAATGATCTATTCCAAGCATGTGAGTGCAAAAGCTTAGAGAGAAGAAGTGTCTGGCCCGGGCCTCTATATTTCAATTCTGTGTACTTCTGACCATATTGTGTCTGAAATTTTTTATCCTAATCTTGAATTCCAGCTTTTCCATGTGAGGGCATATTCTAATGTGAAATTGAAGCTACTTTAGTAAGTGACCTTATCGGATACGAAACTGAATTTGCAGCATGCTTACAGTTATGTTGCAAAATATATCACTCAAAGCTGTAACGAGAAAAAGACTCAGCTATTACAGCAAAATAGCAAAGTAATTGGGCATAGGTGGTGGGCAGATTATCTTCTTCTATTTTTTCCTACATTCAAAATATCTTTATTGAATATATGTTCTGTTTACAATGAAAAAAATGTATGATTAATGACTTTTTTTAAGGTAGCTGGATATTTAAACAATTCTCACAATAGCAAGACAGCTTCTTGTAAGAGCTACTTCCCAGAAAACTATACCCCTCCCTTTTATCTCCTCTTCCACTCACAGATGACCTGCTTTTTAGTCAAATATTCAGAATGTCATCTCTTTTCTGTAGATGCTATGTCAAGGGAATGGCAGGATCACTTCGTAAATTCTACACTTTGACAGAAGTCCAGACATTGCCTGGAAAGTACCAATTCCTATTTCAGAGTAGAACATTAGAAGAAGTAATAAGTGGAATTCTACCCTAACTTCCTGTCCTGGTTTCTGAAAGAATTTCTGTCTGCAACGTCTAAGAAGATAACTTTGGGGAGGATGAAATAAAAGGAACTAGCTCTTTATGATCATCCAGTGCTCTCAGAGGGCAGGAGGACATGGTGGGACCGCTGTTCAGCATGTCTGCTCCTGCTCATCCACAGCATTCTGGGACCATTCCCACATGAGCCCCATTGAAGTAAAGGTCTTCCTGGCTTGGGTTTCACCTCACAGGATCCTTCAAGAGCTGAGCCCAGAAGCTGCCTGACATTTTCCTAAGTCATGCTCACTCACCTTCACAAAGCCCAGTGCTCTCCAAGTAAAACTGGGCTTCACATTGGGAGAGACATGTGCCCCAGGGAACACCTGCTCCAGGAAGCTGCACAGCCTGCAGGGCCTCCTCTGGCTTCTTACATCCAGTACAGTGTGCGGGCTCAGGACCCACACAAGTCAGGCAGGAGGAATGACAGGCTACAAATGAGAATCAAACACAGAAAACAATCACAGAATTGAATACCCACTGTCATCAACGGATGTCTCCCATTAACTCAAAACCACTGAGAAAAAATTTTCCAGACATATCCTTTCAGAATACTACTTTCCTAGTGCTTAGACAAAGCATAGGGGTGATAATAATGTATGTGAGAGGGAAAGTGATGGTGGTGTTGGCTGGTAACACCTCCTAGGTCTGGCAAAGGCTGTCAGGCCTGATCACAAAAAATAAAAGCCATCAAACTGGACAATATTGGCCTGGTTTTCCAGAGAAAGGCATTCATGGGTGACCATTGAACATTATGTCATTGGTTTTTATGGAAGATTTTTAGAAGCATTCATACGAAGACCATTACTGTATCTTTTGCAAAAATGTTGCTATGTTATTGTCCATTCTGTCATCCATCATCAGCTATATGAGGGTTCAGGCAGCAAACTCCTCTTAGAATTCACATGGGCAAAAATTACTTTTCTAGACAAATAAGATGCCTGTTTGAGATGCAATGAAAACTTCACATCATCTATCACATCGCAGTATTTTGTTCTCTCTGGCTACTGAAGGAACTCAAAGTTCTACCTAGTACTCAACTCTCTTGTGTCCACATTTCCATACAATTAACTCTCCTGTTCATTATAAGACTCTCTAAATTTTCTTTATTAAAATATTTATTACAGCTTCCCTATTCCAAATGTTTTTCTTATGACTATACTCAAACTCTTTCTTTTCTAAGGTATCCTATGTACCAATAAATATAAATGTCACTTAAAGTGTTTGCTCCTAAAGTTTTAGTTTTAAAAGGCTTATTAAATGGGGTCAGCTGGTAGCATGGTGGTCGAGGGGCTCGATTCTAAATGGTCAACTGCCAGGTTTCCGCTCCAGACCCAGCAGCTTAAAAGACACACTGAGCATGGGTATGTGCTTGCCCGAAGTCCTGACATGAGAATGGAGGAGAAGGGATTGTGGCATGGTCATCCTCCTTGGGGATGCTTTCTCACTTTTGCTCCCCCTCTGTCTCTATCTCTGGGGAGTGCACATTCCCTATACCACGCTTAAAAAAAAATAAAAAAGATAAAGAAGGCTCAAATGACACTGTCTGCCCAATGAGCTCAAAGTCTTTTTGGAAAATAGCTATTTAAGACTTTCCATTTTACTCAGCCCAGAGGCATTGCTGGTGACTCCCAGTTCACTCAGCAGTATCATTAACAAAAAAGAAGTTCTTCAGGGGAAAACAAAATGAAGTCTAAAAAAAAAACATTACCATCCTAGGAAAGGAGAAGGAGCAGATAAAAGTTTCATATTGTCTTAATGCATGGAAAAGGAAATAACATTCCCCATAAAGATACAGGCTTCTGAGTGTCTTTGCAAATTTTCAAATGTGATTTTTCAGATGATCCCTTCATAAGACTACTGCAATGAAAAAAAATGCATATGATGAATGCACTGCCATATGTGATAAACTAGAGGAAAAGTGACCCTGGAAATTGATACTCTATTACTGGGAAAAACAGTAAATCTATCAACATGATCTGGGAATGGGATGCCAACAATACCTTTGCAGACCCCGTGGTCAGGGTAGAAGCCTTCTCCACAGCTGGGCAGACAGTGGCCTTGGCGCAGAGCTTGAGGTGGCACACAGGCCGTGCAGCGAGAGGAGGTGGGTCCAGAGCAACTGGCACAGGAGTTATGACAAACTGAGGAAGGGTGAGAAGACAACACTATGGGACCGAGTTGACCAAAATGCCTACTTCCTGGCTGGGCCATGTGTGTGAAAGGAAGCCCTCTTTTCAGCATTCACTCGGATACCCCAGCAAACAAGGAAAAGGACATGGTAGGAGGCAGCCATACTGCTAAAACTGCCGACAGCACCCAGTAGTCATCTTTTATCCATGTTCTACCTGGTACGTGTCAGCTAGTCTTCATTCAGTGTTTGTCTTAAGTACTTTATACACACTGTCAATTTTAATCCTCATAACTACATGAAGTAAGTGTAATTCCATTTTAAAGGTGAGGAAACTGAGGTCTTGGGAGGTTAAAAAGTTTACCTGAGATCACCAAGCTCATTTGTAGCAGGGCTGGGATTTAGCTCTATGTCTGTGTGGAACTAACTTCTTACTTTCCTTCTCTATCTCCCTCTCTCTGTCTCTTTCCAATAAGCACATGTACCCTATAGCAAAAACTAAGACAAGCAGGGGAGGTAGGGGGGCCAGTACTGGGTTTTATCCACAATTTTATATTCCTAGCATATTTCATGACATATGATATGTACTCAACCAGCATCCACACTGCCTGAATGGAGAAGAGTTGAAGTGTGTGTGTCTATGTGCTGGGAACACTGGAATTTTGACTGGTTTGTCCCCTAGCTCACTGATACTCTCTGCCAAGCCTAGTTCTCTCCAGGCCTGCTTTCCTTGGCATATGCACAGTAGGAGTTTGGACTAAATAGTCAATCAAGATACTTACATGGGCCAGCAGGTGGAGTAGTGGTTAAGGCCCTAGATCCCACATGGCCAACTCCTTGGTTTGAGTCTCAGACACAGCAATGAAAAATACATTGGGTGCAGGTGTGTGTATACTGAAACTCTTGAGAGGAGAATGGAGTAGAAGGGATTGAGACACAGCCATCCCCCCTCAGAGGTGATTTCTTACTTTTCCTCTCTGGCTCTCTCGGGCGAGCACATGTGCCCTATGGCAAAAATCTAAATTAAAAAAATAATAATAAAAAAAGAAGATACTTTCAGCTCTGGTATTCTAGGATTGACTGATTGTAAGAAGTATAACAAAGAATCTGATCACTATGTGCGATGACAATAGGAATGCATTCCCTTGCTTTGGCCCTGTGGCAATAGTGGGGCATCTCTGCATCTAAAACACAGGTGGTGGTAACAAGGCTTGGGCTGACCCTTTGGAAGTACAGGCGACGAGATAGATATACAGAAAGAAGGTGCTGGAAGATAATGGTAGGGGTTGTGAGGGGAGCATGGGAGTAGAATGAAAACCTAAGGGGCAGGACAATGAGGAAAAGAGATGAACCCTGGATAAATAAAGAGGATGGCGAACAAAAGGGAGGTTGATAAGACAAGATAGTAAGCTAGGCCTAAATATCCTGCACTTACAGATGCTAGTCAGAAGTGAGAGTATGTGTGTATGTTTTGAAGAGGAGAGGTGATCACAGTGTTCCAGGCAGCAATAGGTTCTCAGGGCTGCCCATAAGGAAAGATACAAGGCAGACATCTAGGGAAACTTTAAAAAATACATTAAAAAATGTAATCAAAGTGTGAGCCTACTTCGGTGTAAAAAATTTTATAAGAAAAAAAATTCTCTACACGTCTAGCAGGGGACACGTCTAGCAGGTGGTTAAGGTGCTGCACTCTCACATGGCCAACTGCAGTTCAATCTCTACACCTCGTAGCTTGCTTTCTCATGTTTCTTTCTATATATATGGTAAGAGCATGATTCCTATAGCAAGTTAAAAAAATAATAATGATTACAAAATTAAATTAAAATTCTTTTAAAAAGTCTATGTAGGGGCTACAGGTGGTGTGGTGGCTAAGGGTGCTGGACTCCCACATGGCTGACGTGGTTTGAGTCTCATACCTGGAGGCTTGTTTTCTTACCTTCTCTCTTTCTCTCTCTCTGGTCAAATTAAAATAAATAAATAAGATAAATAAAATAATTCTTAAAAAAAAAAGTCTATGCTTTTTTTTTTTTTTTTTTTGGGGGGATTTTTTCATAGAGTATATGCATTTGCTAGATGGAGAGAAAAAGCAAGAAATCACTCCTTGGGGGAATGGCCACACCACAATCTTTTCTCCTCCATTCTCCTCTGGGAATTTTTTGCACACATGTACACATGCCTGGTGTGAGTTTCAAGCCTACAGGTCTGGGAATTGAACCACGGTCGACCATGCAGGAGTCCAGCACCATAACTATTATGTCATCTGCTGGTCCCCATAACTTTATTTTTTTATAATGCAGGTTTTTCCTGAACTCTTTGAAGATCCTTATATATAAGTTGGAAACTTAAAAAGTCTAAAATGTGGAATGTTTCATAGCTTAATTAAGCCTGAAAGAAGAACATATAGATATTGGGTTGTCGGGAAAGTCATGATACCTTTCCTATAGAAAGTGTGACAACTTAATAGACTCTAAAATAAATTTTCAATGGAATACAGACTTCAGCTTTGCTAGCTATTAAACTTGATTTATCTTTTTTAATTTTACTTTTGTGATATGGTGTGGTGGCCAATGCATGAGTTTAAAATGCCCCATAAGGAATGATGTTGTCAGACCTACAACTGAAGTTTGTAACAGTTGGGAAGTATACCAGCACTCTTTGTTGAATATGGTCTTGGTATTTTGATCAGGAAATGGATCTTTAGAGGTCGAGAGCTTTATATTTTCAGTTTTGCCTTCTGGTGTGCAAACCTGAGGAGCCATGATTATGGTGATCTTTGACCAAGACAGATTTGATCAGGGAGCATATGTGTGAGTCCAGCTGAAAACCCAACACTTTCCTGGGTCTCTGCTCCATACTGGGTTTATCTCTTAAAGAGATTAAAAAAGCAAAACAAAACAAAAAAACAATAGCTGGAGATTCTCATAACTAATAAAATTATAATAATGGAAATAATATGCTCTTGGCATTTCAAAGGACCAAATGAATTCTAATTATGATCGATATGCATAAGTCCTGCATTTAATCACTCTAGTCTCCCAGCATTCACCCGTATCTCCCACTGTCACACCAAATATGCATAGGTTGTATAACAGAAAAGCTATCTCTTTTAAAGTAACATTTTATTATACATACAAATTCCCAAGTTAGCAGCATACAGCACCAAGTATAGTCAATCATGTATTAAATACATTTTTTTAAAAATGAGAGGATATGCTGAATATCTTCACTTTATGATAGAAACTGAAAGGCTTTAAGGCAAAGAAGTACAGAGGGCAACAGTAGACATCAGAGAATTCACCAGGGTTGGACGCTAGGGGTGGGGCTTGGGAAAAAATAAGTAACAGACCCAAGCATGTATGTAAACAAGGCAAATGAGTTATGGGATGAAGTATCACAAGAGTAAGAAAAGAGCAAGGTCAATTTTATATATGTGTGTGTGTGTATGCACACACACGCATGCATGTGTGTGCACGCGCACAAGCACATACATGCATATATATGAGATACAAAGTATAACTCAAAAATTTCTGAACATATGTATATATGTATGTGTATATCCAAAATATCTGTGTGTGTGTGTGTGTGTGTGTGTGTATAATAACATCTCCAAAAAATTCAGTATAACAAGTATCAATGGTACTCAACATAATGTAAAGTTATGAGTCTGGTATAACCTTACTTTGATTATCACACACTGCATGCATGCTTTTAAAAACCATATGGTACCCCACACTGATGTATAGCAATTAAAAATAAAAAAAATAAAATGAGAGAGAGGGAGTGTAAGAGAGAGAGAAGGGTGCATTTTCTCACCATGCCATGATCATTCCACCCCAGCCTCTCAGTTACACAGGATTATAGACACACACCACCGTGCCTGGGGTATCTAGGTTGATCCAGGAGTAAAATCCAGGCCTCCCATGTGTCTTCAGCATTGTATAGAGCCACCCTACCACCTGAAACACCACAACCATGTCTTAAATACTTTTTGATGGGACCAGTAGGTGACATGGTGGTTAAGGTGTTGGACTATCACATGGCTAACTGTGATTCAAATCCTGAATCTGCCCGCTTGCCTTCTCACCTTCTCTCTCAGTTTCTCTCGGGTGAATGCACATGCTCTACAGCAAATGAAAAAATAAAAAAATAAATAGAATCATTACTAAAAAAGAAACCCCTTTTTGATGATGATCACCCATTTCTTACCTTTGCACCTGCCATTGGCATCAGCGTAGTACCCACCAGGGCATTCGGAAATGCATTTCCCATCATGCAGCACTGTCTTCTCAGTACAAGTAAGACATCGGGGACTATTAGGACCACAGCTCTTACAGGATTGGTCACAAGCTATGGAGGAGGAAAACCCATGAGAGACAGGAAATTTTGAGGAGGAGAAGCAGTGAAGTCTATTCTTTACAATGTCCATGATTGGTATAAATATAGCAGTCTCATTCTCTGGCTGCTCAGGAGAGTTCTGTTTCCTTGATTCCAATATTTTGAGAAACTCTTTGCTTTCTGTTTTCACAACTGAAGGAGAACTGAAGAATTATTCATTGAACTGAGCATAACAAATACTAGGGCATACGCACAAATGTATCCAATTTAATACAAGATTTACTGTTCCAATGGCCTTGAAGACAGGGTTGCCAGGTTTATCAAATAAAAATACAAGATGCTCAGTTAAATTTGAATTTAAGAAAAATAGTGAGTAATATCAGAATTCAGAAATTTAGGGTTCTACTACTAATGTTATATTAAAATTATTAAACATCCAACAATCTTCTAGGTTCTACTTATTCTCTTATTCATTTGCCCTCTCCCCCAAAATAACATTTATTAAGGTCTGTGTCCAGTGTCGTGCTAAGTAGTAGAAACACAAAAATCAAATTAACTTGGTCTTGACTTTAAGTAGCATATTAGTCTAATTGAGATAAAAGAAACAGAAAATACTAGAAATATTTAAAATATCACTTAGGTCAGTCTGTGTAAGTGCGATGAAAAATATTTTCAACGTGTGTGGGCTAGGAGCTAGAAGTAGTAACCCATGGGCGCTGCTTTGGGAAGTGAGTTTGGCCATACCTGGCTGATGGGAATGTTCTCCTGGCTGAAATAGCAAAGCAAATCAAGACTCAGAGCCTGGGAAGAGACTGAGCTGTCCAGGGATACTGCAGTTCCATTTGGTTAGAAAAGTGGGCAGGGCCAGATTATGGAAACCTGTAGCCAGACTCTGTTGTCCAAACTTCTAGGAGAAGCACTGGGAAGTCCAGAAGTTTTTTAGATTTGTTTTTAATTGTCAGAGGGCATGTGTGCTTCCTCGAGAAAGCAATGAGGAGAGAAAGAACGAACAGCCCTCCAATCAGGTGTGGTCATACCACAATCCCTTCTCTATTTCTCCATCTGCTGGGATCTGGGATGAGCAAGAACATGCACCTGGTATGTTTTTCAAACCATCAGAGCCAGGATTAGAATCATGATTAGAGCCATGTGGGATCTGGCTCCCTCAACTGCTGGGCCACAGAGGTGACCTGGGAGCCAATGAAGTTTTATATGCAGTAGAAACGTGACAGTGTTTGTGTATAAGAAGAAAAGGACTGGACATTCAAAGATACAGGTGGAGAGACTGGCCTTGAATGAACAAAGAAAGGCGTCCTTATCCCGAATGAAAGAAGGGGCTGAGGGAGAGGCAGCTGCACATTAGCCTATGACTCTATCTATGTAACACTCGCTGGCTAACTTCTTTAAAAACAGCAAAGCAAACCTTCGCACTAGAACCAACGTCTCAGGAATAGAGAACTGCGAAAATCTATTTTTTCTGTTCCTGTAATAGACTTACACCCTGCTAACCTCTTGAAAAATATTTTGAAAACTTTAGAAAATAGACATCAAGTGATGGGGTCAAATGTTCCATCCTGCGTCTTGGATTCAGCTTCTCTCTACAAGCGAAGGTGTACAGGAAGATAATCTTCAGTAAATGGGCTGAGGCAATGACCTCAGCATAGAAAAAGAAAACTGTCCCTCAACTCATAAGTGGAGGTAAAGGAAGAAGAACACCCCCCCATTAAAACTATTGAAGTTTCTAACTTTAGAATTGACATCAGGACAGGGACCAGCAGTTGGCATAATGGCTATCTTGCTGAATTCCTAAGTAGTTGACTGCGGTTCGAGTCCTGGACCTAGTAACTTAAACTCATGCCGGGCATGTGTGCGTGCATGCCCAAGATCCCAAGAGGAGAATGGAGAAGAAGGGATTGCGGAGTGAACCCCCCCCCCCCGGGGGTGGGGGGGTGGAGTGGTGATTTCTCTCTTCCTGTCTCTGTCTTTCTGGGAAACCCCCGTGCCCTATTGCAAAAACCCCCCTAAAAAAAAAAAAAAGAATTGACATCAGGACAGAATTGAATAGTATGCAAGCTAAATAGAACTTACCAACCATTAGTCAATCAGTTTCAGTCATAGAGTGCAGACATTCGGTATATGTTAAGTGGGGACATACAATGTCTCTCCTTTATGTTTCTCCTTTATAGCCTGGCTTGCCTCACTCAGCAGTAAATCTTCCATATTTTTCCACTTTCTGTCAAAAGCCAGGGTTTTGTTGGTTTTTATGGCTGAGTAGTATTCCATAGAATATATGTGCCACAGTTTTTCGAGATGGTCATCCATATGGGGGCATTTAGGTTGGTTCCATGTCTTAGCAATAGTGAATAGTGCCTCAATAAACATCGATGTGCAAGCACTTTTCCAGTGAAGAATTCTGCTCTCCTTTGGGTAGATACCGAGGAGTGGGATTGCTGGATCATATGGTAGTTCTATTTGTAGATTTTTGAGGAAAGCTAAACAATGCGATTTAAAGTATATACAAAAAGAAATAAATTAAAAAAAAAAAAAAACATGCTGGACTCGTGTGCATGCATGCCCAAGATCCCGAGAGGAGAACGGAGGAGAAGGGATTGCGGCATGGCCATCTCCCCTAGGGGGTGATTTCTCACTTTCTGTCTCTCTGTCTCTCTCTGTCTGTCTGGAGAGTGCACATGTCTTATAGCAAAAACCCTCTCAAAAAAATAAAAAATAAATAATAAATAAATAAATAGAACTTCCCAGAAATGATGAATTACAGAAAGTTCAAAATTTTCGACTGGCCAATAATGAAAATATTACTTTTTTTTGCTACAGGGTACATGAACTTGCCAGAAAGAGACAGAGAGAGAAAGACAGAGAGAGGGAAAATAAGATATCATGCCCCAAGACAAATGGCCACACCATAGTCTTTTCTCCTCAAGTCTAATCTTGGAATTTGGAGCACGTATGCACATGCACCTGGAGTGATTTTCAAGCTACCAAGTCTAGGATTCGAACCACGCGGCCAGCCATGTGGGCCCTAGTGCTTTAACCTCCATGCCATCTGTTGGCCTATTCCATAAACATTTTTAAGACATACCTAAAATGATACTTAGAGAATAATTTGTAAATTTAAATAAATTAAAAAGTCATTTCTTGACAAATTTCAATTTACAACTTCAATATAATATCAATAAAAGTTTGTTTAACTTTCTTAGAAATTCAGTAAGCATACTTTACAGTCCATGAATGGCTAAGTGAACATTCAACAGGAAGAAAACAGGTAAATTTCCTTAGATACTGATGCATATAAAGCAATAGGAATTAATGAACAAAACATTGTTGTAATAGTATAAGAACAGAACTTTAGACTATAAAAATTTCTAATTTCCATAGAAATTATGTCACATAGTTCAGACAGACCTATGCACATATAGAAATTTAATATAAAATAAAGACAGCTGGGGAAGGTTAGATTGAACTACTGGATAATGTTGAAAAAAACTGGATCACAGAATGAATACAAATCAAACTGGATCCCTATGTAAACCTGCATATATAAGTAGACTCCAGATGGGTCAACAATCTAAGTTAAGATAAAATTGTCAAATTAATAGAAAAAAGTAGGATAACTTATTTTTTATTTAACTTTATCTATTCACTTATTTTAATTGACCGGAGAGGGACAGAGTGAGAGAGAGAGAGAGAGAGAGAGAGAGAGAGAAAGTGAGAAAGCAAATTGCCAGATCTGAGACTCAAACCGTGGTCGGCAATGTGGGAGTCCAGCACCCTTAACCACCACGCCACCTGTTGGCCCCAGGGTAACTTATTACGGGACAATAATAGAGTAGGCCTTTTAAAAAATTAAAAAGTAAAACCTTAAAAAATGATAAATTGGGACAGCAGGTGGCATACCGGTTATGGTGCTAGACTCCCATGTAGCTGACCTCGTTTTGAGTCTCAGCCCCAGTGCCTTGAAACTCATGCCAGGTGCATGTGCGTGCATGCCTAAGATCCCAAAAGGAGAATGAAATTCAACCCGGGGGGTGAATTTTCACTTTCAGTCTCTCTGTCTTTCCCTGACTATCTGACAAGCACATGTACTCTATCGAAAAAAAATCACTTAAAAAAAATTTTTTTAATTCCTTTTCAACAAAGGGTATGTTTAAAGTTAAAAGACAACAGAATGGGAATTATGTTCATATTTAAAACGAACTAAAATGAATATCTGTAACATACAAGACACTCCATAAAAGCCAGCAAGGCCAGTCAAACAATGGGAAAAGCGCATTAAAAACCAATTTATAGAAGAGGAAACTGAAAGTCCAATAGGAGCTGAGATCTGCTCAAACTCACTAATAAACAGAAATATGCAAACGACATGGGATGTCCCTTTATACCTATTGACCAGGAAAAAATCAGAAACTTTGATAATGCCAGATGGTAGCA
>NW_006159811.1:5159477-5174669 GCF_000334495.1 Tupaia belangeri chinensis
GAGATGACAGAACTCCCATGCTGGAGAGTATAGACTGAGCAGCAACTCTGGTGAGCACCCTGCACTGCTGGTTACAAAAAGAACATGCGGAGTAAAGAAACTAGTACAGCAGATGACATAATGGCTACGTCGCTGGACTCTCATGTGGTTGACCACGGTATGAGTCCCGGACCTAGTGGCTTAAACTCACTCTGGGTGCATGTGCATGCATGCCCAAGATCCCGAGAGGAGAATGGAGGAGAAGGGACTGCGGCGTGGCCGTCCCCCCTGGGGGTGATTTCTCTCTGTCTCTCTGTCTTTCTGGCGAGCACACATGCCCTATAGCAAAAACCTCTCCAGGGTAAAGAAACCAGCAGTTTTGCTCCTGGGTACAGATCCCGAGGGCTCTGTTACCAAGGCTCATACAGTGACATGTGTAACATTGTTTTCTGATGCAATGGCCTGGGGATGGGAGGAGAGGTGTCTGGCATTGGGAGAGAACGTGGGTGAAAAGTGGGGAAGTCCACCAGTGAGTCCTGGGCATGAGGGAGAAGGGAAGGACTAGATGGCATAACACTGAGAAGACTTTTTTTTCTTTTTTTTGAATTTGCTATAGAGCATATGGACTCCCCAGAGAGAAACAGAGAGAGGGAAATGAGAAAGCCACTCCTATGGAGTGCCCATGCTGCAATCCCTTCTCCTCCATTCTCTTCTCTGGATTTTGGACATGCACATGCGCCTGGCATGATTTTCAAGCCACTGAGTCCCCTAACTTGAACTGCACAGTCAGCCATCTGGGGTCCCGCCGCCTTAACCAACACACTACCGGGTGGCCTATCATGGAGGAGTTTTGACATTATATAGTGCTGAGTAAGAAAAGAAGGCTACAGCATGAACATGTGATCATATGACATCATGTGAGAAAATTAAATATACCAAGGGACTTCAGAAAGGTCCTGTAAAAATGGAATTAAAATATGAGTTTATTCTGTTGCCCCAAAAGTCAAAATCCATTTATTGTTTTTTTCATAATATGTATTTTCCATGAACTTTGTGAAGGACTTCCATCACCCCATATGTACACTCAAAACAAAAATATCCAGTTTAGATAAACTCATAAAGCAAAAAGATTTTAAAAATTAAAATGGTTGCTTGGGCAAAAAAGGAAAAGGAAGATAAAAAAAAAAGAGGAAAGGGGAACCAGCAGTTGGCATAATGGCTGTGTCACTGGACTTCTACATAGTCGACCGCAGTTCAAGTCTCAGACCCAGTGGCTTAAACTCACACCGGGCGCATGTGCTTGTGTGCCCAAGATCCAGAGAGGAGAATGGAGAAGGGATTGCGACGTGGCTGTAGCCCTGGGGGCGGTGATTTCTTACTTTCTGTCTCTCTGTCTCTCTCTGTCTTTCTGACAAGCGTACGCGCCCTATAGCAAAAACCTCTAAAAAATAATAGAGGACAGGAAGAAAAAGAGGAGACGAGAAACAAAGAATGGCTAACAGGAACTTCAGAACTTGCTTTGATTTATTGTGTTAGCTAGAGTCAGAAAAGCCCTTCCTTATAGCACAAATACTTCACGAGTAAAGAATGAGGAGCTTTTTCCTTTGATTAGCTCCACCCTTCATATCTAGTATTTGTGTAACTTGGAACACGTACCACAGATGAGCTGGGTTACTGGAAGTTCATTTGGCCAGGGCACACGACCACTTACAACAGGCTATGCTGGATTTTTCTCAGCACTTGACTTTGAGATGTCTACAGATATGGGCTGGTTGGTTATAAATTATTAAACCAACACCAGCCTGACTTTATCATGAAAAACACTAATCTGAATTGGAAATAAGTCAACTTTATCAGAACTCAATGTCTTAATTAACATTCCGATACCAATCAGCGACTTGGTTCACTGTTGTTTTAGAAAATATTTATGTGAACATTGCTGAAGCCATTTGATACAAAGTCTAACGATTTTGTGAAAAGTGCTCAGCTTTTAGAAGCTCCAGCTTCATTTCTGAAAAGGCCTTATGGCTAATTCCAATCTCAAACTCTCGCATCACAAATTCTCGCATTGTGCTACGCACATGGTATGCGTGCAGTAATTACTTGTTGATCAATTGATTAGCCGGCTGATTAAAGTCAGCTGTGGTCTATCCACCAGTCTGGACATTTTTGTTCTGATGCTTTTCAAAGTGTATACAGATATCATTGCAGATGTATACTCTCTCCCTAAGCCACCTGTTAAGCAATCTCCTTCAGTTCTTCTAGTCTGCAAGGAGGTCTGGCTTTCTTCAACAGCCTCTAAGCCCAAGAAAATTCCTACCTCTCACCGCCTCAAGGGTCCCACTAACTATCCTTCTTTTTATATACACTGCTGCCCCAGAAAAGTAGCTTTCTGATCCAGATACTGTAGAGTCTCAGTAGCAAGTCCTTGTCACTTTTGCTCTGTCAGTGACAGTAACCAGCCTCCCTGGGGATGTAAAGGGTAAATGCCTTTAGGCCTTTGGATTATTGCAAATTTGACATCTGTCGACCTTTAGAGAATACATCTGACTTAATTGAGCAGGGTAGTGATGCTGCAGGAAAAGATTAACATGCTCAGGCTAATGGCAGCCTGGCCTTTCTTTCCTCCTCTCCTGAATCCACACAAAAACACCTGTGACTCATTCTAGTGACTGAGATTTTTTTACACCAGCAATGCTGATCAATCTCTGCACAGCATGGTGCAAGGAGCTGCCAGGGCTTGCTCTCTTTCCTGAGACAAGTGGATTTGTCAAATCCCAAAGATCATCTCATTTGTGCTCTTGCCCTGATCAGTGAGCAAAATGTGGACAAGAACTCACACAAGTTTTATGGGCTGCACACCTTTATCGATTGAGTGGACTTAATTATGAGAAGGAAGCCATCATGGCTTTCTAGGGGTGTGACCATTGCAGCCAACTCAATTCAGACCTTTCATTTACTGTGGGGATGTCCACCTGAAGACCCAGCAATGTCCCCAGAGTAGCCAGCTCATCTAAAGACTAACAGGAAGCCAAGGAAGAAGGAGGAGGAAGGAAGGAAATGATAAAGAGAAGGAAAATAGGAAAAAAAAAAAAAGTAAGCAGAAATGCATAAGGCCCATATAATAGTAGCACAGTGGTTCAAAGGTAGGTAAGCTCCAGAGCCAACTTGACTCCAACTCTACCCCTTATTAGCTGTGTGACCTGAGGTAACATTCTTATCCTTCTCTCTTTCCTTATCTAGATAATGAGAATGAAAATATCTTATGAAATTGTTGTGAGGATTAAACACCAAATATTGATCTAACAGTTGCTCTGTGCCAGGCCCTGTTCTAAGTGTTTGGCATACATTAACTAAGTATTCTCAATAGACTTCTGAGTTCAGTATGTATTAGTTTCATATTGCTGTTGTAACAAGTTAAAACAAACTCTTTGTCTTAAAACAATACAAATTTATTACCATTTTAGATGTCAGAAGTCTTAAAAATCAAGGTGTCAGGGGACCAGCAGTTAGCATAATGGCTATGTCGTTGAATTCCCATGTAGTCAACCATGGTTCGAGTCCCAGACCCAGTGGCTGAAACTCATGCTGGCCGCGTGTGCAAGCGTGCCCAAGATTCTGAGAAGAGAATTAAGGAGAAGGGATTGCGGCATGGCCATCCACCCTGGGGGGTGATTTCTCGCTTTCTATCTCTCTGTCTCTCTCTTTCTCGCAAGCGCACGCGCCCTATAACAAAAACATCTCAAAAAAAAAAAAAAAAAGAAAGAAAGAAAAAGAAATCAAGGTGTTAGCAGGGCTGCATTCCTTCTGGAAGCTCTATGATGAATCATTTTCTTGCCATTTTCCAGGTATGAAAGTCTGCCTGAATGCTCATGGCTCCTTCCTTGCACCACTCCATCACTCTGACTTTGGGTTCCAGTCTCACATCTCCTTCTCTGACTTGACCTTTCAGCCTCCATCATATAAGGACCTTTGTGGTTACACAGGGCTCAACCAGATCATCTAAGAAATTATTCCCATTTCAAGATCCTCAACTTAATCATCCCTACAAAGTACTTTTTACCATCCAAAGTAACACATTGCTATTTTGGGGGATCAGGATATAAGCTATGCTGGAATTATCTTTGGAGGCCATTATTTTGTTGATCACAGATGCTACTATGATCCCCATTTTAAGATGGGAAACTGGCAGATGAAGGAACTTGCCCCAAACTATGCCTTTCCCTATACCTTCCTACCTCTTCATGAGTTATTTTTCTTCCCCTTCTGAAAGAGAAAGAGCAAGAGAAAAAGAGAGAGATTTTTGACAGGTTCTCACCATGTCACAACACTCCTGCCTCGGCATCCTAATTAGCCAGGATTACAGCGTACTGCCTCATCTGGCATGTTCGGGGAACTGAACATGGACCTCCCATATGGAGGGCACACACTCTCTGTGCCCCACCATGACTGTGTCTCACTGGGTCGATATTTATAAAGTCCTTCCAACTTGCCCAAAAAAGAAGACACTGAGCTGGGTTAGTGTTATGTTACTGTTAAGGCCACGGGTGCTCAAGGTAGAAAAGACGACAGCTGCTTCAGTTGTAAGCCAGTGGCACCAACACCAAAGGTGAGTGTGCCCTGAGCTGGCATGGGTCTCTGTCCCTGTGTATATTTAGAAGGCAGGTTGGCACTGGTGTTGATTTGGGACCTGAAAAAAGGAAGGTGTGAGTGGACGCCTTGGTCCTTTCCCTTTAGCTCTGGCTCCTGGGCAGGCAGCCTGGAATTCACTGTCTTTATCTAAGGAAAAGGCTAGAATGAACACCCCAACCCTAAAGAGCTGTCAGGACATTTAAAGGGGATCCCACTGGTGATTGTGCCTTATAAATGACTAAAACAACATCAGTGTCAGTAACGATTTGCATATTTGTTGAACAGAAGTAGCACTGGCTGCAGGAGCTGTGACTGGAATCCAACAAGGATGCTGGAAGAGGAAAAGGAAGGGAGAGGCTTGGGAGCCAGCACTTACCGCTGCAGGTGCCCTGTCTGTTGTAAAAGCCTTCACCACAGCTGGTCACACAGCTGCCTTCTCGCAGCACCTGGAGGGGCTCTCTGCAGGCCAAGCAGTGCTTCTCCGTGGGACCCCAGCAGCTCACACAGGACTCATGACAGACTACAAGTAAACAGTAAGATCAGTGAATAGCCTACTATAGACAGAGCTGGTCAACATTTTTCTTTCAAAGGTTTTAGAATTCACAAGGAGGATGTTGGCTGGCTCCTTGTTTCCTAAATTGCTATGCACATGTGTACCCCTCAGGAGAAATGTAACCTCACCTCCTAAAAAAAATTATTTCTGGGGCACGAGCAGATGGCCTAATGGTTATATCCGCCACATCCCATGTAGTAGACCATGGTTCAGGTCCTGGACCTTGCAGCTTAAACTCACACTAGGTACATGTTCATGTGTGACCAATATCCTGAGAGGAGAATGAAGGAGAAGGAATTGCAGGATGGCCATCCTCTCCGAGGGGATGTGGGGGTGAAGGGGGTGGTAATTTCTTGCTTTCTGTCTCTCTCTCTGTTTCTCTCTGTCTCTCTGGGGAGTTCACATGCCCTATAGCAAAAAAAAAAAAAAAAAATCTCTCAAAAAAAGAAAATATGTCTGTCAGCCAAAAGTACAACTTCAAAAAAGGATGGAGCCGACATTTGAAAAATGAAATCAGAGCCTTTTGAGTAATCGGAGTCACAGAAAAGAAAAGTCATCATTTTCTTGCCAAAGAAGGGCTGTCCAATGAAATCAGATGCCTCTGACCCTGTCTTCTATAATCGCACTACAACCAAGTGCCCACACATTCACCTCTCACCTCCAGCACCGCCAGAACCAGCCAGAAGGGATGCCCTCTCTTCTAGTCCTTGACTAGACCTTCCCAGACCCAGCACAACTCAGGATCCACTGCTCTCTGCCTCCCACGCCCCACCTCTCTCTCACGCCCTCACTTGCCAGCCCCTTTTCCTGGCCTTCCTCACAACTCTTCCCTCTACTTTTCCACAAATAGCAGCCACCCGCACGTGGATCTCGAGGACTCACGGAGCCTGCTTCTCTCAGTTTCTAACTACAGGGTGGCTTCTAGATCAGAGCTGTTCCTCTAAGATGCTGGAATTTCCTTCTCTTCCAACATTTGATTTTTCTGTTGTTGTTACTCTTTTTTTTTTTTTTGGAGGGTTTTTTTTTTTACTATAGGGCGCATGCGCTCACCAGACAGACAGAGAGAGACATAGAGACAGAAAGCGAGAAATCACCCCCCAGGGGGGATGGTCACGCCGCAGTCCCTTCTCCTCCATTCTCCTCTCGGGATCTTTGGCACGCACGCACACGCGCCCGGCGTGAGATTTCAGCCACTGGGTCCGGGACGCGAACCGCGGTCAACTACGTGGGAGTCCAGCGACATAGCCATTACGCTAACTGCTGGTTCCCTGTTGTTGTTACTCTTCATATTTGCTCTTCACCTCAGCGCTTCTGCAGAGAGATGCTTATTCTGAATAACTCAGATTCAGATAACTGTTCCTATGGCTAACTTCACGTAGGCATTTGTTAAGACATCCTAATTTTAAAAAATATTTATTTCACCATGGGACTTAAATATTTTTGGCAGAGGCATTGATTCTGATCAAAACTGGTAGAGCGAATTAATGCCTTTGCTGCTTATAAATGGCTTGACAGCCACACCTTAGAATTCAATTAAGCGTCCCCTTCGAGGAAGAAGGAGGAATATCTGCATTGCCACCTCAAGATCCAATCCTTTCCTTTCAGTTCTAAATTGCACAAGAAAGTTTTATTTTCAGACAATTTTTCTCCCCTAAAAATTCAGTGATCATTACAATTCATGTTAAGTGCGAGGAAGAGCTTTGCAGTAAAGAGTAGCTGCAGAGGCAGTGGTGGGGATCAACTTCAGATAGATCTAAAGGGCAACCATGCCCAGGGAGAGTGAGCACAGAGCGAGCCAAGTGCCTGAGAAGGGATGGAGTGGAGCTCTTCAGAGGGCTGAAGCCTGCCCTTGTGGTGGGAGCTGCAGGCGCGCAGTATGTGGTGGTATGATTTGTGACTGCAGCCATTGACAGGGGCCTGATCATCCTTGGCCTTGGAGACCATGAAAAGAAATTAAGATTTCTGGGGACCAGCAGGTGGCGTGGTGGTTAAAGCACTGGACTCCCACATGGCCAACTGCAGTTCATGTCCCAGACCCAGTGGCTTAAAAAATCACACAAGTCATGTGTGCATGTCTGTTCAAAATCCCAGGAGGAGAATGGAGGAGAAGGGACTGGAGCATGGCCAGGCCCCTCCCCCAGGGTGCTACTTCTCACTGTCTCTCTCCAGCAGTCACATGTGTCCTAAGGCCATAAAAAAAGGAATTGGGTTTTCTGTCCTACAGTGTGAAGTTATGAATGGGCTCACAAAGGAGAGACCCAAGGTATGAACAAGATTTTTCAAAGCTTCTTTGGCTACTGTGTGGTAGGTTGAAGGAAGGACCTGGTGTTTACTGTGTGGTTCAGGTAAGAAGGAACAATGACTTGGACTAAATGGGTAAGAAGCAGAAATGAAGGAAATTTCCCTTATTTATTATGCAAGACCATAAGCTTTGTGAGGGTAGAGCCCATTTCTATTTTATTAACTCTGCCAGGCACACTGCTTATGCTTTATAAACATCTCTTGAGTGGCTTTACTTATACTCAACTCATTTATATTTTATATATGTTATGCAAGAATACCAGTCATATTTAGGATAAGCTTCTGGCACTACATTATAACTAAAGATGTGGATGCAAAGATCTCAGTGACAAATCAACCCTTGGCACACATGAAATCTGTCATTTGTTTATTCAACCACTCTTTGATTGTTGACTGTCGTCATCGACAGTGTCTATCACTGCTCCTCTCTTAGCCTCAATCACTCCGGAGATGAACAAAAGTTGTTACCTACACATACGATCAAACAAAACATCCAAACTCATTTCTTTTTTCTTTTTTTGGGGGGGGAGGTTTTTGCTATAGGGCGCATGCACTCGCCAGAGAGACAGAGAGACAGAAAGCGAGAAATCACCCCCCAGGGGGGATGGCCACGCCACAATCCTAATCTCTTCTCCTCTGTTCTCCTCATGGGATCTTGGGCACGCACGCACATGCGCCCAGTGTGAGTTTTAAGCCACCGGGTCTGGGACACGAACTGCGGTCGACTATATGGGAGTCCAGCAACATAACCATTATGCTAACTGCTGGTCCCTCAAACTCATGTCTAAGAAGTTATGGCAGGCTGATGGATCAATGTTCAATAGAAGGATGCAAAGTGGAATGGTAACCTTCAGAAACTTCCCAGCTAGGCTCAGGGAAGCCAGGGGACTTGGGGTCTGCCACAGGAACGTTTAAAACACTCCATCGCTGGAGTCCTATAGGGGGCACTGTGCAAACTGCACTGGGAAATAAATGTCCAGGGGGATGATAATGAAAAATGAGGCTACAAAAACAAGGGCCCGACTACCAAAGTCCCCTGGGCCAGGGTAAGGACCTTGGAGTTCATCTCATGAAGTTTAAATCAGGACAGTGGAATGATCAGTTTTGCTTTTTAGAGAGTTCAAGCTGGCAGTGGAGAAAGGAAAGGGCGCTTAATGACATCTTTAGGGGATAACATCATCTTTGTCCAGGAGACAAGGATGGACAGGAGACAAGGCCATTGCCCCGTGTCTCAGGTGTTTAGAGAACTGGCTGAATGGAACTCAGCTGCATAGTTGATAGAATAAGAAAATATGCCCAACTTTGCTATTTCCTTGCTAGTCTGGCTTCATCTCTAGGACCCCTGGAGGACACCATGTTCCAGACAGCAAAAGGAATGGCCCAGAGGTGGATTTAGGTCCTCCTCCTTCAGACAGATCTGGATCTGTGCCATTGTTGAATATATATTTTTTAATTATTTATTTATTTTATTTATTATTGTTGTTATTATTTTAAGTTTTGCTATAGAGCACGTGTGTTCACCAGAAAGAGAGAGAGGGGGGCAGAGGAGAGAGAAGGTGAGAAAGCAAATGATCAGGTCCAGATCTCAAACCGCAGTTGACAATGTGAGAGTACAGTGTCTTAACCACCATGCCACCTGCTGGCCCGTTAAATGCATTTTAAAAAATATATTTATTTCCTTCCTGAAAGAGAGAGGGACACACACACACAGAGAAATAAGAACCCTCAAGAGGTCTCACACTCCAGAACTCTCGTACCACAATACCCCTACTCCAAGACTTTTAGTCACCAAGATCACAGGCATGGGCATGTAACAGGTGAGTCTGGCATGTACAAATTGACCTGGGAACCAAACCTCCATCTTCCACATGGTCTTCAGCACTGCTGTGGCCATTGTGACTGGGCTACTTATTAAATACTTTTAATATCAACTTTGGTGTTGCCAATCAGAAAAGGGCCCAGAGGCTGGGTAGGATAGCTTCTGTCAACAACAGGACAACATTCAGGTCCCTCATAAACTGGACCCTCCTGAACCTTCCAGCTGTGTCTTCCACTCCCTCTGCATGCATGCCTATTCTACGGAGCACGGTGCCCTAAGCACGCCGTATGCCTGCCCGTAGGTTCTGGCTGCCCTACACAGGATGTGTGCCCAGCTAGCAGTGCCCCTGGCACTGAGATACCTTAGCCGCTGAGATACCGTTTATAGTTCATTTCCCATTTATATCTGTGGTTCCTAAATTGTCACTATTCAGTGAAGCTTTGTTGCACTTGTCCAAAGTGAGTCATTTCTTTCTCTGTGTTTCAGCAGAATTGTACACATGCCTCTTCTATGATATTATCCTACTATACTAATTACTGGGTTACAAGTCAATCTCCTTCAATGGAATGTAATAACCTTTTCAAATGCACACTATGTTTTATTCCTCTTAAATATATCCCAGGGCCCAGATTGATGCCTGGTATTCACTCAATACTCATTAAATATACGGTAAATGAATGCACAGTAGATTTTATTTGATTGGTTATGAGGAATTCAGCCTATCGGTTACCTTTTGCATGGAGGTCACAGTTTTAAGGTATGATAAGATAGAAAAACTTGAGGCTGCAATATTTATTTAATAAATGCTTCAGTCGAGACCTGCTTATAAGGACAGGCTCTATAAAGAGTACCAAGTGTGATACTGGTCTTCCTGGTCCAGCTCTTTTTTCTGGATTGGACAACAGCAGAAGACATTTTTACTTCAACACAGGCCTCCACCAAGCTGTTGTTTCCTCTAACGATATACTCCCACTGTGTTTAACAATTTATTTCTAAGTCCTAACACTGAACATATGCTCCTGCAGATTCTCTCTTCTTGCAGGCTTATTTTGCATGTGACTTTTATTACATTTGAGTTATAATGAAAATGAGAGGTCATTTCCTGACTTTTCATCACAATTTCTCGTCTCAGAGTTTGAGTTATCTATTGAAAATCGTGGCAATAAATTAAAAAAAAAAAAATGAATGAATAGGGGTAAGCCATCTTCTGATCTAACATGCAGTTGGTTAAGGCTCCTAACTTTACTGGAGTAGTACAAGACATGGCTTGTTAAGAAATTGATTTCAGAAAATTTAAAGGAATAAATTACTTTCCTTTTGGCAACTCTATATTGAAACCCTACTCTGAAAATAAGAATCTTTTTTTTTTTTTTTTTGTACTTGGTCATTTAAATGGGGGCCGGCAGGGGGGGGGGTAGTTAAGAGTGCTGTACTCCCACATGGCTGACTATGGTTCGAGTCCTGGAGCTGGTGGCTTGCTTTCTCGCTTTTCCTCTCTCTCTCTTTCATGCTGTCCCTCTCTAGTCAAATTAAAATAAGTACATAAGTAAAGTCAAATAAAATAGTTTAAAAAAAAAAAGAAGATTGTTTTAATTTTGTTTAAATCTGTGCTTCTGTAAGAATAAATGCAGCCCTCTTCCTGGGAAGTGTTAAAAGCACTTCTTGCAGGCGATTTATTTCCCTCACAGCCTTTCCAGACTCCAGAAAGTGGGCAGAGATGCCAGAGGGCTCAGCCTTGCAGAGCAAGGAAAGAGAAGGGCCCTGGGTTCCTTGCCTTTTCCAAGGTCTCTTGGAACAAGTCTCCAGGGAATTAGCATACTTGATCTGTAGGCCTGCTCAGATACTTCAGACAGCCTGCAGTTCAGATTTCCAAACTACCGTGATACTTTCATTCACAACTTCACGGAAAGAGGCCAAATTTTAAACACAGACAGGTATGCCATACACAAACAAAATTCCTTCATCCTGTTTTCTATCCATTTTGTGACTGCAGCCAGCTTTCCTTCTCATCTTCACAACTGACTCGAAAATACTTGTCAAGATTTCAAGTATTATCAGGAGACAGTGAGTAAACTTTGAGTAAAAAGTTCTTGCTAGATGAAAACATGTTCTATTTTAAACTCAACTTCATTGTTTCCTGGTTTGCTGAACTACAAAATGAGAATAATAGTATTTGTCATGCCGAATTCATGAAGATATGGGTGAGATGATGGGTCTGGAAAAACAAAATGGGGCTGGCCTTGAAACACAGCAGTTAAGTGCAAAAGGATCTGGATCCCGCATGTCTGGTAGAGGTCTGAGGCCCAGTCCCAGTGGCTTAAATAAACACACCAGGCAGGATTTTAATTTAGAATGCTGATGGATGGTAAAATGAAGGGGGAAAAAAAGGACTGACATGACCAGGCCCTGCTGAGAAGTTCTCTCTCTCTTGCTTTCTCTGTCTCTGGTCTATATGTAAGAATCCTCTGGCAAGGAGAAAAAAGAAGAAAAGAAAGAAGAGGGGAGGCAGAGAATGTTGTATGTGACCATTTGAATGGCACGAGAGAGAGTCAGCAAATCCTGTCCCGACTGATGTCAAAAGCAAAGTGATTTTAAGAAGAACAAATGAAAGTGCAAAATAAGACAGAAGAGGGAAAGATGGAAGAGGCAATGGGAAAGGGAGGTTCCCTTAGAAAGAGACAGAAGCAACGAAAGAGAGGCCACAGGAATTATGCCAGCAGCTCCAGCCTTTCCTGGAGGCCTCATACTCAAGAAAGAGGCTCTCTCCTTGCAGCCTCTACAAACGACAAAGGCCTTTGGAAAGTGATTATTAATAGCTTGGGGAGGCTCAGAGGGTTGGCAGACTGCTCTATGTCCCTCCCTCCATCCCCTAATCACAGCACACGAGGCCAAGGCTGGCTGCCTAAGAAGCTCAAACGCCAGACTTTGAAAAGGAGAGCCGGACCATCCCCACTTTGATCCTTATATTCCAATCTGCCGTCTCCCACCAAGCTGGGCTTCTGCACTCCACCTGCCTCCCTCTGCCAACAGAGAGCTTTCCATCCTGACCTGAGAATGTCTGATCTCCCCATATTCTGAAAACCTGTAAGTACTGGATAGAGTTAGTAAGAAAAAAATACAAACACGTGAAAAAATTGTTCAGCCTCATGAAGAGCCAGAGATACGCCAACTAAACAAGAAAGCAGCAACTAGGCACAAAGGATTAGACGTACCATTGAAAGGTGCACATATCTTGGAAACTGCTTAGTGATGGAAAAAGGGAAAGAATGAAATATTCATCCAGTGATATTCATGAATATTTAAAATACGTACAGGGGAAACAAGAAGAACACATATGCACAAAACCACATGTTGGATTGCAGTAGAATAGCTACTGAAGTGAGAAGCTGGGAAGTAGGGGAGCTGGAATAGGGTGTGGGGGAAAAAAGGAATAAATTCAGGCAAGCAGACAGACAGATAAGCAAAAAAAATAGCCTGGCCAGGCCCATGATGAAAAAATAGCCTGGCCAGGCCCTGCTGTCTGGGGCCAGCAGGTGGCATGGCGGTCAAGGTTCTGGACTTCCACATAGCTGACCATGGTTCATGTCCCAGACCTGGTGGTTTAAAACTCGTGCCAGGTGCATGTACGTGCCCAAAACCCCAGGAGGAGAATGGTGGAGGAGGGATTACAACATGGTCATCCCCTCAGGGGAGTTACATCACTTTCCCTCTCGCTGTCTCTCTCTGGCAAGCACACAAGCCCTATGGTAAAAATAAACAAAAAGTAAAAATAAAAGAAAGAAAATGGGTTGTCAAATGACAAGCATGATATACTCAACCTGCTTCATATGAATCTGAAAAATAAGTAAAAGAAAAAAAATGCACAAGGTTCTATTTTAGACCATTCAAATTGACAAATTTAAGAAATGTATTATTTAGTGTTGACAAGGATGGGGACAAGGAGTACTCTCTCACATTTCTGATAGAAATGCAAACTCGCACAGCTTTTTAAAAAAGATAGTTATATTCTAATAGGTTTGAAAAAGTATCAAAATACACATATGTATACTTGGGACCAGCAATCACATTTATTTTATTAGATAGAGTTATTCTAATCAAAAATATTTACTAAAGGGGCCTGATGGCCTGGCAGTAAAACACAATGCTCTGCGGGGACCAGCAGGTGGTGTGGTGGTTAAGGCACTGGGTGCTCCCACATGGCTGACCACGGTTCGAGTCCTGGACCTGGTGGCTTACTCTCTCACCTTCTGGCTCTCTGTGTGTATCTCTCTAGTCAAATTAAAAATGAATGAATGAATAAGTAAAGTTAAATAAATAATTAAAAAAAATAAAAATAAAAACCACAAAGCTCTGTGAGGCTGACCCAAATGGGAAGGTTCTGGGTTCATGTCTAGAAACGTCCCTGAGTGCACTGCTATGTCTTGCAGTATGGCCAAGTGCATGTGTGTCTGTGATCTGAACTGACTGAGACTAGAGGCAGACCACAGCATCAGGACCCTTCTGGGGGTGCCTGTCTCTCTGTCTTATTCTCTCTGTCTATCTCTCTTGCTCATGAAAGAATGGAGGAAAAAATCTTTTAAAAAATTACCATGATTTCTACTAAAAATGTGCACATAGTAATTATTTATAATACTGGAAAATTAGGAACAAACATCAAACAGTAGAGGATTGGTTAAATAAACGATGGCATAGTCAGAGATGAAAAGATACACAACAGTTTTAAAAAGATGTTGTAGAGGATAGATAACACAAAGAAAACTGTCTCTGAAGTGTGATTTTAGTGTTCCACATATGCACAAGGACATATTAATAATTCAGGAAGACGTATACCAAAATACTAATAGTTGTTTTTGGAAGAGTTTGAGTTAGAGATTTTAGCTGATTTTTTAAAATTATATCTTATTATTTTAAACCTTACCAATTTTTATTTTTGAATAAACATGAATTCATCTGGTACTTAAGGGAAAAAAAATTGCTTCAGTGAGGGTGAGTAGGCAGACCTTGTCATCTTTTCCCCATGGTACATGCTAGGTAAACAGCGACTTCATCTATTAACCACGTTTGTGATAGAGCTAAATGATTTACCCACCTTGGGTAACTTCTCTAAATTTTTAGCAGGATCTGTAGACACAGAACTTGAACCAAAAGAATGACTTCCTATCTGACAGAGGCCTTGGCAGGTCCACACAGAGAAAGGGTTTACAAGCAGCTTGCTTTTCATTAATTTGCAAGCCAGAGGATAAAGGCAGACATTCAGCTCATCAGGAAATCTTTAAGGTTATTCCTTCTAGCTCATGCCCCTCCACCTATAACCCTAAAGCTACAACACCAGTACATCCCAAGCATTTCCAAACACAGTGACCCCCTAGGCCTGCCTGCTGAGCTTCCACTCACCCACTATGACCACTAGCAACCCACAGCTGCTAGGACGCCCTGACTTCCCTCCCCAGGCCTACACCCTCAGCCCCTATTAATTAAACAGCTGGCAACTTCTCCACGATGTCTATTTGTCCATAAAAACTAAAGAGCCAAAGGAGGAACCACCAACCAGAAGGAAGTTTTGGATGGGGAGAGTCGGCAGACTTTCTGGCTGCACTAGCCTAGCCGCTCAGATCTTGGGCAGCGATAACAGAGCGGTGTTGGGGGGGGGGAGAGTGGGGGGGAGAGGCGTGCAGAGCAGGGATAACATTGGGGTGGGGAATGGTGAAGAGACAGAAAGGATGTATGCCACACAGTCTGGCTAAAATAACTGAGAACCCTAGAAACTGGGCAAGAGGCCAGAAGATTTGTCACTAGTTTGTAATCTGTAACTGAAATATTGTAGAGTGCAGATTTATCAGCAAGAATGGAATCTGTCTGGAAGATCAACTCCCTTGCATTTGTGGCCGGCTTTCTGGACTGGAATGTG
>NW_006159811.1:5175429-5176421 GCF_000334495.1 Tupaia belangeri chinensis
CCTAGCCGCTCAGATCTTGGGCAGCGATAACAGAGCGGTGTTGGGGGGGGGGAGAGTGGGGGGGAGAGGCGTGCAGAGCAGGGATAACATTGGGGTGGGGAATGGTGAAGAGACAGAAAGGATGTATGCCACACAGTCTGGCTAAAATAACTGAGAACCCTAGAAACTGGGCAAGAGGCCAGAAGATTTGTCACTAGTTTGTAATCTGTAACTGAAATATTGTAGAGTGCAGATTTATCAGCAAGAATGGAATCTGTCTGGAAGATCAACTCCCTTGCATTTGTGGCCGGCTTTCTGGACTGGAATGTGTCATTCCTGCTCTGTCATTGTCTTCTGACACACACAGCAGGGGTCTTAGCGATGGCACAAATGCCAAACACAGCCAGTCTCCCATTGAAGCTGAGGTCCCAGGCAAAACACCAACTGCATTTTCCTCCTCCTCTCTTGTTTACCCTGTCCAGAGATGGAGGGGACTTGGAATAGCATTGTTACCTGCCTCGATGGATCTGTTTTACTTAAGAAATCTGCATTCTAGGAAGGCAGCCCTACTGTTTTTCCTGCTCTGTGCACACTACCCAAGTTCCAATGACAGTTTTTTTTGTTTTTTTTTTTTAAGTCTACCTTCTAGCACTGATAAGGTACCCAACTATTTTAAAGATGAGGGAAATAAAGAGAAGAAAAAGAAGAGTGGGGAAAACAGAGTTTGTAATTTTCCAGAGGCCACAGTTGCTGACAAGGAGTAAATAACAGAAGCTAAATGGAAGACAGGACTCCTATAAACCAAAGTCTAGGCATGTCTAGACATTCCTGTCCTTTCTTCCCCATGCACATTTATCACACTTGCTTCAGTCAAAAATTATTCCAGAGGGCCTTATACATGCCCAGTGCCATGCGGAATTCAGAAGCAGAAGACACACCCTTGCCTCAACTAAACATTTCGAATCATACTCTTTTTTTTTTTTTTTTTTAGAGAGAGATTTTCCATGTAGGGG
>NW_006159811.1:5176672-5191114 GCF_000334495.1 Tupaia belangeri chinensis
TTTTTGGAGAGATTTTCACTGTAGGGCGCGTGCGCTCGCCAGACAGACAGAGAGAGACATAGAGACAGAAAGCGAGAAATCACCCCCCAGGGGGGATGGTCACGCCACAATCCCTTCTCCTCCATTCTCCTCTCGGGATCTTGGGCACGCACGCACACGCGCCCGGCGTGAGTTTTAAGCCACCGGGTCCGGGACACGAACCACGGTCGACTACGTGGGAGTCCAGCGACATAGCCATTACGCTAACTGCTGGTTCCCCAGAATCATACTCTTTTTTAAAACTGTCATCATAGAGGCCGGAGGTAGCATGGTAATTAAGGCGCTGGATCCTCACATAGTCAACTACAGTTTGAGTCCTGGGTCTGGCAGGCACAAGTGTATATACATACCTCAAATCCCAGGAGAAGAATGGAGAAGGGACTGAGACACAGTCATCTCCCCCTGGGGAGGGGGTGATTTCTCACTTTACTTCTCTCTGTCTCTCTCCAGTGAGTGCACATGCCCGATGGCAAGCAAGCAAGCAAGCAAGGAAACAAAGTCATTATAGCACTAATAGTAATAAATTCATATAATGATAGTGATCTGAAGGTACCTTTACTCATTTAGAAGTACTTTTCTCCCAGTGAGGAAGTTTCTTAAAACAGGGAACTTGTCCATCTGGCTCACTCTTTAACCTCTGGTGTCTGAACAGGGTCTGGTATATAGAAGAGACTAGACAGACAGCAGTCAAATGAACCACTGAAGGAGAAAGGAATGCCATCTGAAGCTGTAAGTCTCCTTTACAAGACAGTCAGCAATAATTGCTATCGGGTGCCAAAGGAGGTCTGAACAACTCATAGGATTTAAGAGCAGAATAAACGGGTAAAGACAGGAATATGCTGGGCACAGCTGAGGAATGTGAATATGCAACCTGGCGATGAAGCTGGGACTGACCCTCAAATTCTGGGTTATGCTGCATGGAACATGGAGCTGATACCAGCTTGGCAATCGCTATCCCAGCAGAACAGGGATGGTTCCTAACATGCTGAGGACTGCTGAACAGTAGCTTCATCGTGCCTTTACCAAGAAGTGTATCCAAGGCACAGCTAGGCTGAAACACAAAGCTGAGACCCGTGAAGACTGCTCTGGACCTGGTTTCACGGGGTCAGTGCTTCATTTCCGCAAATGACTGGGTGCTAGAGTCAACCGTAGTTCTAACAAATGATTAACTTTAGAAGTTCCTCTGCACAAACCGCAGCTCTTAAATCTCAAATAGGGCAACATCCTATCTGTAAATTTTACAGGTTTTCTTATTAATAAGCTTTTCCTCTATCTGTACCCAAATATCGGCTAAATAACCGAGAGAATCTCAGCAATTTATCTGAGCATTTAAAGAAAATTCAAGGATTTTAACTTGTGAAAACTGTAGTAAATTATTCTCTACATTACATTTACTTCTCCATAGCATATAAAGGTGGCTTCTGTTTTAAATCAGACATTGATGGCACAAAACGTTTTGTTTCTTAATGCAAGCTGTTTGGTTTTCATCTCTGTAAGTTAAATAAAGAAGTGATCTCAATGTCTACAGCTGTCTCTTATGCTCATATCCTATGTGCCAAGCATAATATATTTACACTTTTCAAACATCTTTTCTAACCCTCATAATAACGGTTTAGGTAGATAATATTATCCCCATTTCACAGTTGAGGAAATTGAGGCTCATATAATTTAAATGACTTACAGGTCTTATACTGTGAAGGGTAGGGTGGGGCGGGGAACAAGGAGCCCCCATATTAGCATAAAGCCTGACAATCAGGCTGCAGGTGATTTAGAGAGAGGCTAGGCTATTAATATCTGGGTCAGAACAGGACAGGGGGCAGGAACCTACACAGAAGTTCAGTTCTAGGACTTGAAGTCCATGGAGTAAAGAAAAATGGGGTGAGGTAGACAGAAGGGGATGCTGAAGCAGATCTTGCTGGCCCTAAGGGAAGCCTTGGGCTCAAGGCAGAAGTCTGAGTCTCAGGACTAAGATGTGAGGCTTGGGCAATGCCAGGGTGATTACTCTTGGCCCTACCTGGCATGAAAAAGAGACAACCTACCTGCTGCTTGTCTCCAGTTAGGTGTGCAGTGCTGAATCTTAATGTAAAGTGATCAAAGTATCAAATTCCAAAGTTGGGGAAAACAGGGGAAATGAAGCAGGAACTGGTAGGGGGTGCATAATGTGGTCTGTAATTGCATTATTTAGTTTAATCAAACATGATATTAATTATAATATTAATAGATGCACGCACATTTACATGCATATGGGTATAAACCACCAAACTCAAGGGAAAAGGAAGAAGGGAAAATGATAAGGGCCCTAAGGATGGGATTCCCTGGCAGGTCTTTCTTCTTTGCCCCCTCTCTGATTAACCTGCTCATTTTTTTTTTCTTTTTAAAAGCCATGTTTATGTGCAACTTGGATCTGTCCCATATTTTTCACACTGCCCTATATTCAACATAGTGAGCATGAATATTAATCAGGTGATTTCTGGTAATTAGTTTCCTCAGTACAATGTTCATTTTCTTTGCGTTTTGATGAATCAATAAAGTGGTAAGTTATCCCAGTCATAACATAAATGACCCTGCCAAGAGGAATCCATCTAGAAAAACCTGTTGTCAGTGTAATACGGCAGGCTTCTTTCTGAAAAGTTTGGCACATCCTGGAAGAGCACCAGCTGATGATAGACTTCCAAGGTCAGCAGTAAAAAGTCACCGAAAATGGCATGAGTGTAGATATTGCAAAAGATTCCAGTGCTGAGAAAGCTTATTTAGAAAGATGATGTGGGCAGTCTCCATGCCAAAACAGTATATGGAAATTGATCACAAATTTAGTTTTAATTTTTAAGATCACTCTCTCTCTTTCCTCTTCTCTCTCCTCATACTCTTTTTTTTTCTCCTTATTTTATGCATAAAAATGCAACCAGCCTGAACTAAAGCAAATTGGTTTAATTCCCTGGAGGGAGCACGAACAAATTTTCCCAGCAACTTTCTACTAGAGGCATTTGTGTGTGAGTATGCGAATGGAATGTGAAGCAGTCAGCTACATAAGCCAGTAATCAAATGAAACATTACCCATTTCAAAATGCCCTAAAACAGCATTAGTATACCCAATTAAAACACTGGACATGGAAGAAAGGAATAAGGAGAAAAAGAAGGCGGGGGTGGGGGGTGGGGGGAAGTGACTATTTGTGTGGGGTGTATGTGTGCTGCAGGAGGTGAAGGTGGTATTTAGGGAGGAGTCAAATCTCCGGGAAAGTAATTCCCTTTTAAAGGCAAATCTGTCAGAGGAGTGCTAGCAGGAGGTCTCCTTGATGGGATAGAAGAAAGGAGTAAAGCATACATTCAATAATTTCATCAAATTGAAATTTCACCAGTTTACCTAAATTGCCCAGCCATTAGACTCTTACAAAGGCGTTTGTATGTGCCCATTTTGAGCCTGTTCTAACATAACAGGTAAATGGAGTACAATAAACTATACACACTAAGGGTTCGTTTCTCTTTTATGGCTGAGACTTCTATTGAAACGCTGGTCCTTTAAGCACCATGAAGAGGTAGTATGTCCATTCATTCACTCGCCATACAGCTCATCAAATGCTGAGCACTTCATGCAGCCCTTGTGGGGATACAGAGATTCAGAAGACGTTCTGATAGACCTCAAAGAGCCCCCAAGCAAAATTCACTCATGACCCTGTTTTCCATATTCTGTAATGTGACTGATCACAGAACGGCCCTTCTTTCCTGATTTCTCTGTGGCATACACAGTAGCAGTGTTTCCTTTAGGGATGGTTTCCATAATCCCATGGGCTCCACTTCTGAATGTGACCAGGCATGGAGGGGGACCAGCGGCCTCTTCCACATAAGGACCTGCCCATGGCTGCAGAGCTGACACAGCCTGCATGTCTGATGAGTACTGTGCTTTTGTTAACTATTTTTCCTCCCAATTCTTTTCCTAAAAACCTAACCAACTGCTTGAAAGAGAAGAGCATTATCAGCTGGCCCTTGGATTAGCCCAGCTCAGGTTCTCGTCACAGATCCACCCTTATTTTTTTATTTTTTGGGAGGTTTTCGCTATAGGGCGCACGAACTCACCACAAAGACAGAGAGAGACAAAGAGACGGGAAGCGAGAAATCACCCCCCGGGGAGATGGACACGCCGCAATCCCTTCTCCTCTCGGGATCTTGGGCACACACGCACACACACCTGGCATGAGTTTAGGCCACCAGGTCTGGGATTTGAACCACAGTTCACTACATGGGAGTCCAGCAACATAGCCATTACGCCAACTGCTAGTCCCAGATCTGCCCTTCTCTTGCTCAGATGCACAGTGGCTATCACACCTCCCTTGTATGACATCTAAGATCCTCCCTTGTCCCACATGCCTTTCAGATTTATCTTCCACCAGGCACCCAGGTACATCTAATTATCTGTCCTCCTGAAGATAAATTTATACCACTACTCTCTCTCTTTGCTTTCAGTCTTACCCCCTTCTTTCATTTCTGCATTTAAAAAATTCTTTGTACATTTACTATTTTACTTATGATTATAATCACTATTGCAAAAATGGTCAAGCATAAACAACAAATTAAATGATACTATGACCATTTCCACCTCTAGAGACTATTACTATATTAAAAATTTGAACTAGATCTCAATTGAAATGATAAAATCTTAAATATAAAATAAAAGCAGGCATATAAATCTACTAAAGTACACAGATACTAAAGTAACCTAAGGTACTGAAAGCAATGTCAGCCATCTCTCTCATTGACTATTCTTCTTATCCCATCAGGGGTCTTGCTCAGAGCTTCTCTCTCTCTCTCTCTCTCTCTCTCTGTTTGTTTATTGCTATAGGGCATGTGCGCTCACCAGAGAGAGACAGAGAAAATGAAAAACCACCTCTCAGGAGGGATGGCTACACTGCAATCCCTTCTTCTCTAGTCTTCTCTTGGGATTTGGGGCACATACACACATAGACACACACACAAACACACACATACCTGGTGTGATTTTCTTTCTTTTTTCTTTTCTTTTTTGAGAGATTTTTGTTATAGGATGTGTGTGCTCTCCAGAGAGATGGAGAGTGAGAAATCACCCTTCAATGGGGATGGCTACACCACAAACCCTCCTCCTCCATTCTCTTCTCAGGATCTTGGGCACACACATACATGTGCCCAGTGAGTTTTAAGCTGCTGGGTCCGGAACTTGAACCATGGTCAACTACATGGGAGTCCAATGAGATAACCATTACACCATTTGCTGGTCCCACCTGGTGTGATTTTCAAGGTGCCAGGTCCAGTACTCAGACCATACAAATGGCCATGTGGAATCTAGCACCTTAATGCCACCTGCCTGCCCCAGAGCTTTTTCTCTTATTTGAGAAACTGTTTATAGCTCCTGGTGATCCCAGATAGCTTGGAGAGATGCCAGTGGGGTGCTTTCCCAGTGGTCACCTAGCTGTGGCCCATCCAGATCTTACCTGCACAGGTGTGGCGATCTCGGTAGAATCCGTCCCCACAGGTGGACACGCAATGCCCAAGCTGCATCAGCAGGGGAGGCTGGCAGGAGGAGCACTCCAGCCCGCTGGCACATGTGGAGCACCAAGGCTGGCAGGCTGGTTCCAGACAAGGTTGGAGAGAAAAGGGAATCTCTGATTAGCTCCAAGATCACACCCCAATGCTGATTCTCACAGAGCCCAGGTCTGAGGCGCTGGGTCACAGAGAACAAGACAAGCAGGACAGTCACTTCACTAGCCATCATCCAGACAACACGTAGAGCATGTCAGCCATTATTAGAAGTGCCCGGCAAACACGAATGAGCTTAATCCTCACAGTAATCCTATGGGGCGGATGTTGTTCATCCCAATGTCCCAAGTGTGGAATAAACTCAGAGAGGTTAAGTAACTTGCCCAAGGTCACATAAAGCTGGCATCTGAAGCTAGGCAGTTTGGCTCAAGAGTCTGTGTTCTTGCTTTTTTTTCAATAGCCCCCAATATCTTTGCCACTCAACCATTTTGCAAAAATACCTCTTGCCCCTTTTCCTCCACACCCTATGGCAGAGATATAAATAACTTCTGAAAAGTCAGAAGAAGATGAATCAGGAGAGAGAGCAGAAAGAAATGAATAGTTACAAAAATCATCAAAGCAGTTAACTCTTATGGAGCTCTGACTGTATCCTAGTTATTATTCTAGGTGCTTATCATGTACGGATACACTCGATTCTCATGATTCAGAGGAAGATACAAGGATTATACCCCACTTGGCAGATAAGCTGAATGGGGCATAGTGAGGTTAAATACCCACAGCCAGGTTATGAATCTATATACTTTTTATTTTTTAGAGGTTTTTACCTTAGGGCATATGCACTCACAAGAGAGAAAGAGAGAGAGAGACAATGAGAGGGAAAGTAAGAAATCACCCCCCAGAGAGGGGTGGGCCTGCCCCAATCCCCTCTCTGCCATTCTCCTCTTGGGATCTTAGGCATGTACGCACATGTGCCCAGCATGACCTTCAAGCCACCGGGTATGGGACCTGAACCATGGTCAGCCATGTGGGAGTACAGCAACGTAATTGACACACCATCTGCTGGCCCTGGACCTATGTACTCTTAAATGAATAATTAACCTCATGAATCTGAGGTACAGAAAAAAAGTAATTAAGATTTCACCTCAACCAAGTCAAACTCTCCCCAGTAAGATTTTTTTTTCCCTCAGATGTATGAGAATTCTGAAGCACACATGAGTCCTCTCTGAATCCCTTGGTAAACCACAACAGAGGATAAACTCTATTACCAATTATCCAGGCGATATTCAGGTTATTTCTCTGGCCCACCGGTTCCTCATTTGCAAAATTAGAAAGTTCTAGTAAGTGATCTTAAAGATCTATGTTAATTCTAAATTTTGATACTGAATTCACCTAGGGTTTCAATGACTGACACCGAGCAACCGTCTGACTCCCATCAGTTCTCTCCCAGCAAGCACTGAAACACATGGAAAATGTCAGAAGAAAGACACTTGAAGGTGAAGAGGACAGGTAACTTATGGAGGCATTACTACCTCCTACTGGTTTTAGATGTTGTGCACTTCTGCCCATGACCCCCTCCCTGACAATACTGAGCCTCATTTTTGAGAATAACAACATACCAGCACCTCCGGGTTATCCCCCCAGGGCCATACCTAAACAAAGGCTGCCAGCTTGGTAAAATCCCAGACCACAGCTGTGCACACACTGTCCATGCTGTAGCAGTTTTGTGGGATCTTGGCAGAGGTCACAGTGGTCCGGAGAGTGAGAACAGGTCAAGCAGTCCGGGTGACAATGAACTAAAATCAAGGATAAAGAAGAGAACTTGGTAAAGATCATATTATGCCTCTTACATCCTTCAGAAAAACAAACTATGTGGTATGTAGAGTTACACTGACGATGAAGAACAGAAAACTATCTTAGGTATGAAAAAACTTCCCAAATACAAAAAGGCATTTAAGTGCAAGATTTCAAAACACTTCTCCTTGTCGAAAATACCGTGTCCCCCATAGCCCCAAATTGAAATGTTAAAAGAACAGCCTCATTAATGCTTCTATCTGCTGAATGCAGAAATGACTACCTCCATAATATGCAGTTTAAACAGATTCAATAATTTATGGTATTCTCGGATGTTCTTCTTAAGTTTTGACTTGCATAAGAAATTCAGACATAAAACTCACAATGTTTAAAAATAGTTATCATTGTCTATTCAAAAAAAAAAACACAGCCAGTTTTCTTCTTTCTTCTTCTCCTTCTTCTCTAAAATTTCAGTTCTTATGCTCAGTAATTGGGATTAACACTGAATTACTGTAATTGTCAGCAAAGGACTTTTTCTCAGGTTTTGAAGCACTCAAGAACCTGACTTTCAAAGTATAGTACATAATAACATGCTAAATATTTGTTTTGGAAAGCCAGCGAGTCACGGTGGTAAAGGTAATGTGATTAAACCATAAGGTTGCTTTGCTTTTCCCTTAATAAACTCTTCAGAGAAATACTGTGATTAGCCAAAGTAGGTTGAGTGTAATAAGAGCAACTGCCAATATGAGAAAATCATGGCCTGTAGATGAAAACAATTAATTATAAAATATGAATGGAAGAAAATGCCACTTTTCCAAGAGAGACTAACCTTATGAGCAAATTACAGCTCAGCCAAAGCAACTTCAGTGCTTGCCAACAATTATTAACTGGAACTAATTCAACCCCAGGTGATTTGAAAGCAGAATTGCAGAACAAGTAGATAAAATTTTCTTTTGGAAGAAATTAATGAATCTTTAAACTTAAAAACCCATTTGAGAACTCCAAAAGGAATCATCTGTCTAATAGATCACCTTAAAAAAACAAAGTCCGTAACAAACTTGAAGCAATTACATTTCTAACAATGGAAGACATAGGTTTGCCATTATGTTTTCAAACATGTCATTTGATTTTCACAGTAGTTTTATAAGGTAGATAAGGCATATTTCATCAACAAGAAAATTAAGATTTAGAGAGGGTCAATGGCTTGCCTAAGGACACGTATTAATAATCAGCTGAGTGTCAGAACTACATGGACAAAGGTTAATAAGCATCACATGTTAGAAAAATTAAGCAGAAAAAAATGAAAGCATTGGGTGACTAAAGGAAATAAGTCAGTGGGGAAAGAGGAGCTCTGAATTTTTTGGCAGTAAGATGTCTTAGTGGAAATACGTGGACATGGACCCACCTGACGTGCAATCTGGACAGCACTGCCCCTTCACCACCAGGGCTAGTGTGGCCACTGGACACGGAGCACAAGAGGGCTCATAGCAAGTCACCTGAGCCCCCTGGCACTCGCACACCTTGCAAGGACCGCCTTCCCACTTCTCTCCCTCCTACACAAAACAGAAAAGAAAGACTTTGTCGTCAGGATGCAGTGATTTTTTTTTTTAATTTCTAATTTATTTTTAAGTTTGTTTACATTTAATCACATGTATTTACAGTCCATATTTCTTTTTCTGACACAAATACCGTGTATGCCAGTCAAGACGAAGATATTACTATATACATTATCATCAGCAAATAGCTTCTCATTTTTTGCCAGTTAAGCATACTTTCGTGAGTTTTTTCCTTCCCCTTTCCCTTCCCTCCCTTCCTTACGAAACCTTTTATTTTCCCCCACATTTTATTGATTCACGAAAGATCTTAAAGTATGGACAAAGCTAAAGTCTAGTGAAAAGTGAACTGTAATTTTCCTCTGAAACATTTTTTTCCCTCTCTCTCCAGTCCCCCTTTTACTAAGGAGAGGTATAAACTAACTTATTTGCAAAAAAATGTGCCCTATAGCAAAAAAAAAAAAAAAAAAAAAAAAAAAAAAAAAAAAAAAAAAGGGTCTGCTGTTTGCACAAAGCCCCATAAGAACTCAATTTCTGATGCAAGGCAACAGATACTATCGTATTGTTGAACTTAGACAAATAACCATTCTGCCATAGAATAAGAATGCTCCCAAATATTTTCCAAATGCAAAGGAGTCAATAAGGAAAAAAAAGTTTATGTTTCAGTTAAAAAACGTTTTTTGACAAACTGCTGATCCTATCAACAACTAAAAGGAAAACAAAAATCCTTAAATCTGGAAGACAAAGCATAGAAGAAAATCAGTAATGTTTTAGAAAAAAGTCATAGAATTCTATTTCACCAGTTCAGTCTTACGTAATCTCTCTTTTACAGAATTTGCAGTGTTGCTGTGGTCTGAGCTTTCTTTTAACATTCAACATTATTACTGATATTTCAGAACTTGTCCCTACCATTAAGTTGGCCTTTTACTTGGTCATTTTTTGTTCTCTTATTTGTCTGTCCGTCTTTAGTTTTCCTGGTATAATGCTCCCTTTAGAAATCTCGGAGAGCTGATCTGGTGTTGGTAAATTCTTTCAGGTTTTGTTTATCTGAGAATGTTTTTCTTTTCTTCCCATATGAAGGATAATCTTATTGGATATAGTATTTTTTGGTTGAAATTGTTTTTCACTTAACACTTTGAATATATTTTTCCATTCTTTCCTTGCTTGCATTGTTTCCAACAAGAGGTCTGATGTTAGCCTGATGGGATATCCTTTGAAAGTAACTTGACGTTTTTCTCTTGCCAATTTTAGTATCTTGACTCTGTCTGTGGTTTTGGTCAATCTGGCTATGATGTGCCTTGAAGAAGGTCTTTTTGGATTGATTCTATGTGGGGTCCTTTGTATTTCTTGTGTCTGGATATTTGAATGCCTCTCTAGGTTTTGATTTTCTTGCAGAATTTCATGAAATATATTATCAATGCCCTGATTAGTTTCTTCACCTTCTGGGATACTGATTATCCAGATGTTTGGGTGTAATGGTATCTAGCATTACTCGTATATTATTTCATTTTGGGGGGTTATTTTCTCAGTCTTTATGGTGAATTTTTCTAGATCAGAGGTTCTGTCTTCTACATCTGAGATTCCATCTCCTACATGACCTAATCTTCTAATACTTTCAAGGGAGGTTTTTATTTCCTGTATTACAGCCTTCATCTTTAACAGTTTCCTTTGATTCTTTTTTTTGGTGTGTATTTCCTCTTTGAGATCGTGGAAGAACTTCCTCACCTCCTGGAACTTGTCTCTTTTCCCATGCATTTTCTAGAGTTTATTGTTTCTCTTCTCTTGCATCTCTGTTAGCTTTGTCACTGAATATCTTAAATTCTTTTTTTGACAGTTCCACGAGTTGCATTGTACTGTCTGTGGATGATGAAGGGCTATTCTTTCCCCTTGGAGGAGAGATAATTTCTTGATTTCCCATATTTCTTGTGCCTCTGTGGTGATTTCTGGTCATCTGATGGATTATGCGTTACTTCCTAACTTCTTGAAGTTAATTCTGAGTGTTGGCAGCGTGCAGAAGGAGATAACCTGGCTTTTGACTGGGTGTTGAGTCAGAAGGAGAGGTTTAGGGCCGAGGCTTTCTGGTTAAAGGGGCAGGGTTAGGCCCACCGCAGATGCATATGGATTCTGGCTTTGTGCTGGGTGTTGGGCTGGAAGCAGGGTGCAGTGATTCAGGAGTTTGCTGGTGAAGAACTTATCATTTCCATAAGGACAAAGTGAAAGCATCTCATCAGTACCCTGCCAAACATAACTTTGAAATGATAAGGGATCAGCAAATAGTGTAGTGGTTATGTCACTGAACTCCGACACGGTCAACCGTGGTCCAAGTCCCAGACCCAGTGGCTTAAAACTCATGCTGGGTCTGTGGCCCTGCATGCCCAAGATCTTGGGAGGAGAATGTAGGAGAAGGGATTGCAGCATAGCTATCCTCCCTGAGGAGGGAAGGTTAATTTCTCACTTTCTCTTTCTCTCTGTCTCTCTCTTTCTAGCAAGTGCATGCGCCCTGAGGCAAAAACCTCTACAAAAATAGAAAAAAAGAAAGAAAGTAGGAAGGAAGGACAATAATGGAGATGCTCTAACTTGAAAAGAACAAAAATTTCTCCTCTATTTATAATATTTTTTTTTAGGATTTTAAAAATTTATTTATTTGCTTATTGTTAAAGCTTAACAAGTTTTTTTTTAATTAACAAATAAAATAGTATCTATTTATAATGTAGAACATTGTGGAATAGTTCAGTCTGGCTAATATACAAATCCATCACCTCACTTAGTTATCATTTTGTGGTGAAAACACTCAGCATCTAAACCTTTTACATTTTTCAAAAATACAATGCATCATTATTGGGACCAGCATAATGGCTATGTCGCTGGACTCCTACGTAGTCGACCGTGTTTCGCGTCCTGGACCCTGTGGCTTAAACTCATGCTGGGCACGTGTGCGTGCGTGCCCAAGATCCCAAGAGGAGAATGGAGAAGGGATTGTGGCATGGCCATCCCCCCTGGGAGTGATTTCTCACTTTCTGTCTCTCTGTCTCTGTCTGGCGAGCGCACGCTCCCCGTAGCAAAAACCTCTCAAAAAAAAAAAAATACAATGCATCATTATTAAGCATAGTCAGTGTGCAGCACCACAGAGCTCTGAATTTGTTCCTCCAATTTAAGCGTAATTAGATTTCTCTTGACCAAAAGCTCCTCATCCCCCTTCCTTTCCCCTCTAACAACCCTAGACTCTGGCAACCACCATTCTACTTTCTGCTTCTATGAATTCAACTTTTTAAAAGTCTACTCATGAGTGAAATTATATGATATTTGGCTTTCAGTGACTACTTTATTTGATGTTCACAAATAACAGTATTTCTTCCTTGTTATGGTTGAATAGTGTTCCACTAGATACATATTCACCACCTTTTCTTTTTTTTTAAGTTTTTGCTCCAGTGTGCATGTGCTCACCAGAGAGACAAACAGAAAGAGAGGTAAAGGGAAAGTGAGAAATCACCTGTCAAAGGGGATGGCCACACTGCAATGCCTTTTTCTTCCTTCTCCTGTCAAGATTCTCAGAACAGAGTGAAGTAAGCCAGGTTATGAAAGAAAGATATTGTATGTATCCACTCAATATACACCGACTATCTGCACTCTATGATAGAGAGCAAAAAATTGGAGGACACAAAAGCAGTGAAGGTACTTAATGAGAATAGGACAGTGTGGAATAGGGGAAGTGAAGAGAAGAGGATAGAGAAGGACGTTAGTGAGAAACAGATAGGGCTTATTAACTGTTGATGATGACATGTATAGTATTCTCAACTGGATTGGTCTGAAAAGTATTTCATGATGGGCAAAGTATTTTTACAAGCAAAATGAGAAATAGCGATTGACTGTTTTAAAAAATAATTAGAATAATAACAATAATGATTGGGGAAAACATAGAAAAGATATTGAATTATTGAATGTTGAAGTGGGGAGATTAATTTCTCTGTACTGACTGACATGCATGGCATTCCCTTGTGAAAAAACAATGTAATACACTGTAAAGTTATATGTAATCCAATGTAATATAAAGAAGATTATGATGATAATAAAAAATAAAAAGAAAAAAATTCTCAGCATACATGCACATATGCCTGGTATAATTTTCTTTTTTTTTCTTTTTAATTTTTTCCTTTATTTTTATTATTTATACATTCATTATACATCATTTAGATTGTAAAAAGACTTTACCCAGCATGATATACATCTCAGTCCAGTCAAAAATACTACACGCATCCTTATAAACAGATAAAAAACTCTGTGTCCAACAAATATTTTACCTCTCCATTTTCCCCCCAAATTTCTTTTCCTGCACTCTTCCCCTTCCATACTCTCCTTCCACTTTGTCTCTAGTGTCCAGAAGAATTTTTAATGCTTTTATGTCCTCCAGTCTTTCAATCTCTACCATAGAGTGTGGACAGTCAGTATATGTTAAGTGGAGACATACAATGTCTCTCTTTCATAGCCTGACTTGCTTCACTCAGCAACAAATCTTCCATATCTGTCCACTTCCTATCAAATTCTAGGGCCTTGTTGTTTTTTATGGTTGAATAATATTCCATGGAGTATATGTGCCACACTTTTTCAATCCATTCATCTGTTTGTAGACATTTGGGTTGGTTCCATGTCTTAGCAATCTTGAATAGTGCTGCAATAAATATAGTTGTGCAAGCACTTTTACAACTGAGTGTTCTCCTGTCCTGTGGGTAGATACCCAGGAGTGAAATTGCTAGATCATATGGTAGTTCTATTTGTAGATCTTTGAGGAACCTCCATATTGTTCTCCACAGTAGTTGGACCAGTTTACATTCCCACCAACAGTGCAGGAGTATTCCTCTTTCAACACATCCCGCCAGCACGTATTGTTTTTTTTGTTTTTTTTTTTTAATCTTCACCATTCTGACTGGGGTTAGGTGGGGTATTTCATTTGTGTTTTGGTTGGCATCTCCCTTACAATGACGGATGTTGAGATTTTTTTTTTTATAAGCTTTTTGGCTGCTCATATGTCTTCCTTAGAGAGTTGTTGATTCAGCTCATTCAAGCCACAGGGTCTGGAACTCAAATAGCACAGTCGGCCATGAGGGATCAGTGCCTTAACCTCCACACCACCTACTAACCCCTAAATACTGTCTTTATAATTGATTTCTTTTAATGTAGATCACCAGCAGAAAAAATTTAAACACATTCAGAGATAAACTATGAAATTATTCTAGGGCTATCTAATTATGTAACCCAGCATGATATACATCTCAGTCCAGTCAAAAATACTACACGCATCCTTATAAACAGATAAAAAACTCTGTGTCCAACAAATATTTTACCTCTCCATTTTCCCCCCAAATTTCTTTTCCTGCACTCTTCCCCTTCCATACTCTCCTTCCACTTTGTCTCTAGTGTCCAGAAGAATTTTTAATGCTTTTATGTCCTCCAGTCTTTCAATCTCTACCATAGAGTGTGGACAGTCAGTATATGTTAAGTGGAGACATACAATGTCTCTCTTTCATAGCCTGACTTGCTTCACTCAGCAACAAATCTT
>NW_006159811.1:5191755-5236579 GCF_000334495.1 Tupaia belangeri chinensis
TATATTTTTTTTTTTTAATGAGAGATGAAAGTTGAATGATTAATTGGTTGATTTTTGATAGTCTTGCCCTGTTATGATCCTCCTGCCCCAGCCCCCTAGTAAGCGAGGACCATGGGTATACACCACCACATCCAGCCTGTTCTGGTTGGGCTGAGAGCTGAGTCTGGACTTCCCATGTGGCCTCAGCACAAGCCACCACAACTAAACCCGAATATGCAAAATGCATTTATAACATGATTGTCAACCTATTTCACCGAAAAAGCACTAAGGCAATTACTGTGTACCTAGTTATTAGCAGGTACATTAAACTCAATCGCTATAATAACAGGGAAAGCTTGGCTAAACCCTTCTGATTACTGTGGTAAGGGTAACAGTTGAGTCATTGTATTCTTAAAACTAAAGCCTTTGCAGGCCCACTTTAATAGGCGGTAGATGTGCCATGAGCTTTCTCACTGGAAAATATTCTTTTCAGCCAAGCAAATTATGGTCATAAACACAAGTACTTTGACAGAGAACCCAAAGTGCATTATAAAAATCAATTATTTTTTTCTCACAATTCCACTCACCCTGGAGATAGAAAAGAAATAAAGGTTTCTACCTAATGTGCTGCGGTGAGGAGAAAGGTAAAAGAGTAGATTTTCAAGTAAAAGTTTGATAAAATGCTTATCAAGCTAACTGATATTAAACTTTCCAAACAAATGTGACAGTAGTTAGCAAAACAAATGGCAAATGTTAGAAACTGAGGAATGTTGTCTTAAGAAGGCAGAAATGCTTTTCTTCCACTTGAAAGCAGACTGAGTTCCTCGTCCCTTATTCCATAACCTCCAAAATTCTAAGATGGCTTGTGGAACAAACATGTTTGCACTTTCCTTCTTAAAGAAATCATATAACATCGTCATGGAAACAACTCATGCTCGGTACTATTGGGAAACTAACATTCTCAAGCCCAAGAATCTTTTCAGTTCTTTGCAGTACATGGAATTCCCCTAATGGTAAAACTGAATTTTCTATGTCAGAAAAAAAAAATCAGGAAGTGATCATCACAAGGAAGGGAAAAGATAGGGCAAGCACCATGGCCTAGTGTTTAAGGAAGCTGGATCCTACATGGCCAAGTCCCAGGCGCAGCAGCTTGAGAAACACACCAGGCACATATATGTGTGTGCCCAAAATCCTGAAAGGGGCGGGGGTATGGAGGAGAAGAAATTGCAGCATGACCATTCTCCATGGCGGCAAGGTGGGAGGGGAGCGGGATTTCTCCTCTCCATCTCCTTATGTCTCTCTGTGGCAAGTGTATGTGCCTTTTAGAAAAACTAGAGGAAGACATAGGTAGGAACTTTTATTTAGAGAAGTATTCATGTATTAATGATCAATTGTAGGAAAAAAAGGTGCTAAGTAAGAAAAGGAGTAAATGTCACTTTCTGGCCTTTTGGCAAAGATGAAATATAGGAAAAGAACAAAAGTTCAATGGATAAAAGTCTTAGTTGTAATTAAGATTCTTAATTTGTGACCACAGTGCTATCAAATATTGCTTTTGAAGATACGAAGGCACTGGGCCAGCAGGTGCCATGGAGGTTAAGGCACTAGATCCCACATGGCCAGCTTCATGGTTAGAGTCCCAGACTGGGTAGCTTGAAAATCTTGCTGTACATGAGTGCCCAAAATCTCAAGAGAGGGATGAAGAAGGGATTATAGCATGGCCACCCCCCTGGGTGGTGATTTCTCACTTTCCCTCTCTCTCTGTCATATTGTTTAAAGAAAAAAAAAAAAAAAAAAAAAAAAAAACTAAAACTAAAGCACTAAGTTTCCCCATGATAGTTTATGCAGATCATTACTGAAACAGTTTTATTTATAATGCTCTATGTACAAGTTAAAAATCTATACTTACTGGAATATGTTTAATTTCACTCGTATTTGAGGATATCTAGAAACAAAGAAAAATGTATTTATTATACCAGTAAAAACACCATAAATCTGATCTACTTATTTTTTCATTAAGAGTTATCCATTTCTTCTCAAGTAGCATACAACTTCATTCATTTGTTAGGAATAGAAATAAAATCTATCTGTATCAAAAACAAGAAACGCATACCAATAGGAGGTGAAGACAACATGTGTAGGAAATATTTTTGAATTCCAGTCTCACTTTATGCATGAGCACCTGCCTTCAATTCTCCTCAATAATAAAGGATCAAGGAATACAGGCTTGTAAGGGCAAAATTTTGAATTTGGTGCGGTAGCAGACCATTATGGAGATCTGTATGTATTATAATTTCACTAGGTTTAATTTAATTCCAAAAATGGGTAAAAAAAAAATACTTAATATTATGACTGGAAAAAGTACAAATTCAATATTTATATGGCGATTTCAACTTCCTAAATTCTTAAGAAATACGGATGAGTAAACTATGAAATACCTCTATGAAACAAACAATGTCAATAGCATAACAGTAATATCGCCCACGTTTTTAGCTTTTCAAAAATGTGCCAGGCACTGTTCCAAGAGCTTTAGGCATACCATCATAACAGCACCATAAGGTAGGTACTATTGTTATCACTACCTTATAGAGAGGATTAAGTAATTTGTAATTAAGTATCAATAATTTGCCTAAGATCACCATATATAGTAAAGTAAGGATTTGAACCTAGAACCTGGTAACCATATACAGTACTGCCTCCCCAGCATATAGACACATGGGCAGATGGACTTTACACAAATCCTAAGGGAAAAGTGTGGCAGACTCAGTTTACCAGTTAAAGCACTTCATTCTTACATTCTACTTTGGTCAATGAAGCAGTGTTATGTACGATACACTGGCATATGTTCAAGGAACAACGAAATTGTCAACATTCCGAATCCCACATGGAAAATATGGGCTACATAAATAGGACAAATCTGAAAAGATTAAGATGAATCCTTTTTCCTTTGGGTAACAAAAGATTACAGATGCAGAGAGAATTCAAACCTCAGCAAATAGAGTTTCACCCCACATCTAATCCATCAAAATCCTGTCACTTTTACCTGCAAAATAAATCGAGAGCCTAATCACTTTTAACTTTTAACTATATTCACCACTTCTCTAGACCAAGGCTCCCTTTACCCGGACTACTGCAAAAACCTCGCACCAGGACCACCTACCTCCAGTCTCGTCCCTTTCTGTCACTTGCACGTGTAGCTGCCAAAGTGATCTTTTTGAGGGAATTAGGTCACAACACTGCTCTGCTCAAAACTGCCCAGCAGTTCCTGCCTGCCTCAGGCTCAGAAACTCTGGTTTCCAGGCCACTTCCTGGACCTGCCTCCAACTCCATTCTCCCTCATTCACTTTGTTCTAGCCACTCTTCCTTGAACAGGCCAGGCATACTTCTGCTTCAGTGCCTCTGCATTTGCTGACTCCCCCATCCTGGTGTTTCCCACAGATATTCATGCAGCTCACTCCCTCACTTCCTCCAGGTTTTGCTCAAATTTCTCTGCACAAGAGAACTTCCCACTCACCTGATGTAAAAGAGCAGTCCCCACCCAGGTACTCTCTAGCCCCTTATGCTGCTATATTCTTCCAGGCAGTATCTCCTAGGCAGTACTTGTTAGCACTGGACATGTGTGTGCCTTTTTAATCCATATCCCCACGCTCAGAAAAAGCTCCCCTACCACGGAGGGACACTGCCTGCTGTGCTCACTGTGTCCCTAGGGACTGGCACATAATAGGTGTGCAATAACATTTGCTGAACAAATGAACAGGTACAGGAAACAAGGAGGTAATGTCTCCTCATTATATTAATCTCGAATCATTCATTTGATTAGCCTTTAGTTATTAGCCTGATACTCACAAATTCTGCACGTTCTTCATAAACACAATGACCATTTCTAGACATGCATTCAGGACAGCATTTTCCATCTAAGTGAATTAATTCTTCACCCTGTAAAAATAAGGGTTGTAGGAACATTTATGAAATCAATATCTCCAGTACTATTGGGTCATGGGAAAAGTCATGATGTATTTGTCTATGTTTCTCTATGCAAAAATGTGTCATGACTTTTCTGATCACCCAAGAAACTATGCAGCAGCTGGATTTCCCAACTGGAGTGACCTTGGCTCACCTATGCTTTGGCCCAATCCTTCCTTCGTCTCCCCGCTGCACTGTTTGCCTATGGCAAGTCTACTCAACATAGCACCCCCCTCCACATGTTTTTTCATTCCTGTGCTAATGTCCCTGGGCTCTGATGGCTCCACAATTTCCTATTCATGACCGGAAACTCACACAAATGAGAAAAATGACCAAGGTTAATGGCATAATCTTAAAAAGTTATGAGTTTCAAAAAGGGACCACACTATCTTCAATATACAAGGTTGGAATCCATGACTGTGGTTTCATTACAGTATTCAAGGCAAACCAGCATTTTCTTTGAATACAAAATCAGATGCATTCCTTTTTTGCACAGATGTACTCTTTGAGCATAAATTAAACAGTAGATAACTAATTTATATTCAATATTCTGAAACTTTTACTGTTGGCCAACTCATATCATAATTATTTTTAAGAATAAAAGAGAAAGAAATGTCACACTTAGAGAGAAGATGTTTAACTTTCAAAGTAGTATTGCTTTAATTTCCCAATATCTATCATTTCAAAATGTTTATTTTTTGTTTTGATATAATACATGTTTGCTGTACAAAAAATAAATAATTCTCAATACTATTATTTATAAAGTATAATTCTACTCCTAAGGAATTTGCTATTAAAAATATAAAATCTATTATGATTTTTTACATGCATAAACTAATATCTAATATCTATGGTTTAAAAAGTATTCTTTAAAATGCTTTCTATATTGTTTCTTTTCTTTTTGCCGTAAGGCACTTGCACTTCAGAGAGAGACACAGAGAGGGAAAGTGAGAAATCATCCTCCCAGAGTATGGTCACTCTGTGGTCCCTGGTTCTCCATTCTCCTCTCAGGAGAATGTGCCCAGTATGATTTTCAAGCCGTCAGATCTGGGACTCAAACCTTGCAGCTGGCCTTGTGAGATCCAGCTGCCTTAACCTCCATGCTATCTGCTGACCCATAAATAGATTTTTAAGTCTCTTTTTCCCTTTTCTTGAGTCTTCAAAATCTTCTAGAATGAATATGTGTTATTTTAATGAGGAGTAATATGAACATTTAAACAAACACAAACACACATGAATGACTGCAACTTTTCAGTGTTTAAAAGTGATTTCAAACTGAAGGGAGCAGAGCTAGCCAGCCGCATGAAAGTTATGGCAGCTGGATCCCACAAAGCGACTACGGTTCAAGTCCCAGACCTGGTTGCTTGAAAAACACACCAGGAACATGTGTGTAGATGCTCAAAATCTCAAAAGGAGAAATGGAGAAGGGACTGTGGCATGACCATACCCCATGGGGAGTGTTTTCACACCTTTTCTCTCTCTGTCTTTCTCTCTGGTAAACACACATACCTTCTACTAAATTTAAAAAAAAAATAATGAAGAGAGTTAAATAGATTACTATCCATAAAAATTTCATGTCAATTTGAGGCCAACAGAGAGCAGTGGATGCTCTAGAAAGCAGACGTATTTACATATAAATTGTTCTGCAGTACAGGACAGATCAGTTAGTAGTGAAGGTATAACCCAGAAATAGACTAAAATTTGCTTTCAAAGCACATAAAGGGGTTTATAAGCACATAATATAAGTCCTCTAAAACAACGTTTTGAAAGGAGACCGAGTATGTGCATGTTTATTAGAGAGAAAGTACATGAGAGATTCTTGAGTATCTGCTTCAATGCATGGAGGTGATCTGAAAAGGGAGCTCACATCACCCAGACCAGGTAAAGAAGGTTACTCTGAGCTTTGACATGTTACTGTAAATAATAGCACACCCTGCTTCTGGGGAACAAGGATTCAATTTTGGTGAGGTAGGAAGTTCTAAATAGACTTGCTATTTATAGAAGAAGCCTGGGTGCCCCAAACTGCATCAGTGCACTGTAGTGGGGAGCTTGCTCCAATTAGCATTTGACTCCTGCTTTGAACAAAACTGCTTCGTGAAACAAAACTCATTCTTCTCTTTTGATGAGGATTCCATTGCATAGGCCAAATCAAATCTGCTACCTCTACCCCACTGAATCATACATACACCCACCAAAGCAAACACTCTGAGATTTGACTAACCTGCCCACTGGAAAAGGAAATGAACTTCAGGGGATTTTCCTCCACTGGAGAAGGAAAAGGCACTTCACATTTATGGCCTGCCTACCCTCTTCCATCTGTTTGGCCATAACCTTCAATTCTCCCCACTATTTGATGCCTCAGATGTACATGACAGGTCCTTACGAACAAGTGACTCGACTTCATCTGAATTCATGTTCAAAGACATTATAAAATATAGAAAACTTAAAATCATCATATTATGCTATTCTAACATTGATGTATTTGTTTTTCAATGTCTAGGGATTTGGTTTGATATATTAATATCAAAGACAAATACTATGCCATTTTCTCCTTTTTTAACAAAGAAAAATTGCATGCTGATTTCAATGCTATTTATAACACTGTTGTTGATAACCAATATGATAATGATGACAACGTTGAAACTGGACAATTTGGCATGTTCTTCTAGAAGTTTCTTACTCTATGCCTTTTTGTGGATGTACATAGACTTAATCCACTCTTGGTATGCAAGATTGGAAATCAAGTGACCTTGATATTTTCAAGAAGGAAGCAGGTAGAGCATCGGGTAGAGCTGAACAGAAGATACCAATAGTGTACTTTCTCTACTCCCGTTAGCAGGCACAGTCCTTTCCCCCACAGAGACCACAATGTATTTCATTCACATTTCTGTAGCTGTTGGTACATTGTGTATTATAATCTCTGTTTACGTATCTGACTCTCCCCAAAGCCTGGAATTCCTGAGGTTAGAATGTGTCTTATTTGTCTTTTTCTCACCAGCCATTTAAGTTTAGCAGAAGTTAACACACGCAGGCTTTCAGAAGGTCATTCGTCAGAGCTACTTACAAAAGTATAGCATATAAAGAAGGCTAAAGGAGATTTTTTTTACAGGATTCTGTTTTGGTTAAAATTTTGCCTCTAATACCATTTCCAGTTTTTTTGGTTTTTTTTGGAGAGGTTTATGCTATAGAGTGTGTGTGCTCACCAGAAAGACAGAGAGAGATAGAGAGAAAGCAAGAAATCACCCCCCAGGGGGGATGGCCATGTCACAAAATCCCTTCTCCTCCATTCTCCTCTAGGGATCTTGGGCATGCATACACATGCACCCGGAGTGAGTTTAAGCTACCAGGTCTGGGACTCGAACCATGTTGCTGGGAGTTCAGCGACATAGCCATTACGCTAACTGCTGATCCCCATTTCCAGTTTTCAACTCACTGACTTAAATAAAATCTGAGGAACATGGAGGCAATCTAGAACAAAAGCAATTTAGCTGATTCAAGATCTAGAGAAATAAGTGAAAGACATCGAAACTCATCAATTCATTAAAGAAAATTCTACAGGGAGGGTGACCTGAGGAATATTGAGGTACTCTCCATTTTGGCAGCTGTCCCTCTCTTCCCCATTGTTTTAAGATCAGACAAGAGGATCTGGCTCATGGTACCAAGCCAGAAGTCACTGCAGATAGCCAGCAGGACAGGCACTTGGAATGTCACTAACATTGAGGGTAAGGGACTAAATAATTTTCTGTGCATGAGACTCTGTTCGGATCTGAAAGTAGGTGGTTAAAGAACCCACCCCACCAGGATCACCTCTCCCACATTTTCCATTAATTCTGGCATATTAAATCAATTAAAATCTTAGAAAACAATGTAGCATCCTCTAGACAGGCTGTGAGGCAAGAAAGTCCTGGCTCAGCCTGAGAGAGAGAAAGAAAAGGGCTGTGATCAGGTTTTCTTGTCATCTTTTTTTTTTTTTTTGGAGAGGTTTTTGCTATAGGGCACATGCGCTCGTCAGACAGAGAGACACAGAGACAGAAAGCGAGAAATCAACCCCCAGGGGGGATGGTCACACCGCAATCCCTTCTCCTCTATTCTCTTCTCAGGATCTTGGGCACACACGCACACGCGCCCTGAGTGAGTTTTAAGCCATCAGGTCCAGGACGCGAACCGCGGTCGACTACGTGGGAGTCCAGCGACATAGCCATTACACTAACTGCTGGTTCCCAGGTTTTCTTGTCATCTTCATCCAACCATCCTGACTCACCTATCAGAAAGAGAAAGAAAGAAGAAAGGGAAAGAAGGAAGGACGGAAGGAAGGAAGAAGAGAAGAGAAGAGAAGAGAAGAGAAGAGAAGAGAAGAGAAGAGAAGAGAAGAGAAGAGAAGAGAAGAGAAGAGAAAGAGAAAGAGAAGAGAAAGAGAAAGAGAAAGAGAAAAGAAAAGAGAAAGGAAAGAAAGGAAGGAATGTAGGGAAGGAAGGAAGGAATGGAGGGAGGGAGGGAGTAAGGGATGTAAAAGAGAAGAAAAGATGGGGGCTGGAATAAATCTGCAAAAAGTAAGACCCCTGTTACCTAAAAGTGTTTCAGCTCTGCCAAGGCCTAGAAGTAGGAGGCAACATGAAAAATAGCCCTGTCAGGGACTGCTTTGTCTGAAAGCTTGTTCCTCCTAAGGCTCAGTGGTAAGAGGAGCTGAGTAGAGGGGGAGAACTAGAAAGAAAAATGCCTTTTCAGACACCCAGTGCTTCAGATCTTTCAAGTTTCCCTTGTCCACTCAAGTGCACAGCCCTAAGGGAAACTGGTGGGGTGGAAGGGCGCAGTGAAGGAGAAGAAGGCAACTTGAAAAGCAATTTGTTTTGCCATGGGTCGAAATCGAGTTCAAAGGAAAAAAAAAAAAAGTCATTTCCCTATAATACATTAATACATCTATGGTCCAAACAGAGGCTGCTTTGTTAGAAGCTTCTAGAAATTCTGCAAATAGCAAAAGTCAACAGAGTTAATTATGAGGTCCCCCTTGCTCTCTCTTAAAAATGGAAACCAAAACCATTTTATGTTCTTTCCTAATCCACAGGAGCAGCCCAAGGTACTGGCCCTCCTTTCTGCTAAATGCAGCCGTGGAGCCTGCAGCGGGAGCCGGGCCACTTGCGCACCTGTGGACCCTGGTGCACAACCACTGCGAGGGCAGGCCAGCAGCAATGAGGTCCAGCTGCACCGGCAGATAGGCTAATGTCCGCATCGCGTCCTTCCCCGTTATGCTTCTGGCTCAGGGCTTCCAATCTGACCAGCTGCACAGACAGCCAAAGGCTCCAGGGAGCTGTTCCAGGCAAATGGGGGACAAATAGCTACATTCACTTTACACTCAACATCTCCATGCTAAAAGGTCCCTTGAAATGAGAGTGATCAACGTATCCATCCCCTCTGCGCCTGAGTAAGGAACAGGTTGAGGCCCAGCTACCGCTGGAAAGGGCTGCTACCATCCGTATGGACACACTGTTGCTTCTTACCCGAGCACACTCCACTTTGGCACACCCTGCAGTCTGGCAGGTCACTTGGCCCCGGTCACACGTACAGAATTCACAGGCTGAGGCCTTCCACATTTCATCCTGGTACCTCATAATCCCATCATATAAGCAACTTCCAGTAGGAGACACACATTCCTCACAGCATTGCCCATGGAGTCGAGCCCTGTTCTGACCCTACGGAAGCAGAGAGAACGGTGAGTGAAGGCAGTGCTCAGGAGAGAGGGAGGACAGCCAACACCAGTGGTGTGTTCTGCTGCTCCCCCACCCGTTCTGCCTGACGCAGGGAGGCAGTAGGCAGTTCCCCTTCATCTCAACCTTCCTTCCTAAGAGGCAGATCTGCCTTTTTTTTTTTTTTTTTTTCCTTTTTTAAATTATTAGTTTGTGGGACCAGCAGGGGCACAGTGGTTGGAGCACTGGACTTCCACACAGCCAACCACAGTTCAAGTCCTGAATTCAGCAGCTTGAAACTCACACCAGACAGAGGAGAAGAAATTGCAATATGGCCACAATCATCCCCGGGGTGTGATTTCTTGCTTTCTGTCTCTCTGGCAAGTGCACACGCTCTAGAGCAAAAATCTCTCTCAAAAATTATTTTTTTAAATTTGCCTCATGAGTGTGCACAAAACATGAGTAAGTATCCCCAACAGAATCCCGATGCTGCGATCCACCCTCAGCTTCAGCTGGCCCTGGGTCAATGGCATACACTGGGTGTATCCAGACTTAAACTCGGATGCTCCCATGTGGGTCAGCCATCCAGAACACTGCATTTTACCACTGCATCTCTGTCCACTCTGAGCTTTCAGATTTTCACATAACATTCTGAATATTACAAAACTCTTGATTCCCTCAAAAGACACAGTGGATGCTTCTTCAATAGCCCAGAATAATGCTTAGAAAATCAAGCTGCATGCTCTCAAATACCTTCTCGCATCTCAGTGGTGGGCAGGCCTGTTTGTGACACCGGACTTCGCCCCGGTCACATGCACATGTGGTACAAACATTTTCACTCCACTGTTCACCATGCTGCAAGAGGAAAGGGAAAAAGGAAAATGGAACATCAAATATGACATCCATGAAAGAGAAACACAGACACAGAGATGCCCAATTTTTATTACATTTTAAAATTGAGCCCCATTGAATGTACTTCTGAAAAATCTTATCTTTCAGGTTGGAACAGCCTCTAGGAAAAAATTCAATAAATGTCCAAAAGAAACTTTGGGTTAATTTTCATTCACCTGTATTTATCCCACAGATGTACTGAGGGCCTGCTGTGTGCCCAAAACACAGAGACACTGGGAACTCTGAGAAAAGGGAGCCCTGTTGGTTGGCTAACCATGGTCTTTCTTTAGCTCTTCTTTGCCAAGAGACATTGTTCTCACTGCCGTATACTCATTTTTCCCAGCTTCCCTTGCAACTAGAGCATAGACATTGCTCTGATCCTACCTGAGGGGACATCATGGGAAATTTGCTAGAGCAGTGGAGGTTGAGGAAAAGACTCCTTCCACAAAAAAAGAAAAACCCGGCCCTTTCTTCCACCAGCCTTTAGTAATGATTGCACAAGTATGAGCTGCCAGGTGCTAAAGGGGCCATCCTGGGGACATGAAGAGACAAGGTGGGAGGCAAAAACCAATGTGCTTGGACTGGCAGGGTAGAAAGATCAAAACAGTGTAGATCCTCAAAGACATCATTGAGACCTGATTTGATCAACCCTGTGGCCACCCCATCCCTGGATCTCTCAAGTCAGATAACAGATATTATCATTTTAGCCACTTTCAAAGGGATGTTTCTGTTACTTGCAACCAAACACACCGTAATAGATACCAAGGCCTTCTCTATGCCCTTCAAAGGGGAATTAGTTTAGTCAAAAAAAATAAATAAATAAATAAATACAACATAAGACACATATGTGGCTACTTTGTCAGATAATGCAAATCTACAAAAACCCTTTCCCAACTAATTTTCTTCCAGATTTCAAGTGAACCATGCACAATTTGTAAGATACTCATCCCCCAATACATAGTTTCAAATTCTATTTAATCTTCTTTAGACTGGCAGGCAAGCGAGGGAAATAGTTGGCTTTATTTTTTATATGTTCTTTGCTTCTAAATAATGGCATCTCCTTCTGGCTCGGTTGGGCACTGCTAAGATAGAACATTCATTCACTCATTCACTCACTCACTCACTCACTCTATTGAACCTATCTTTACTGGGTGCTCACTGTCTGTTAGGTAGATTGCCCCAATAGCATTGTGGAATCTGCAGGTTCCATTGCCACCAGCCTCTCACCTCCCTTCCATGCTCCAGCTCCCCCCGGGGTGAGGTGGGGGCAGTTATCTCTGGATCTCAGTGCACAAAATCCAAACACAGCAGACAGACATTCCCAGAGCCTTAAAGCTAAGTGTAAACTGATGAGAACCAATGATAGCCCTTTTATCCCTTCAAGATGTGTGAACAGCAAGTTCCCCAAGGTTCATGAACCATGTGCTGCTTGCCAGCACATTCCTTTATATTTCTAATCCCCTTCAACTTAATTTTTTCATAAGGCTTTTAGTAAAGAAAAGAAAAAAAAAATCCCTTTAATCCTGGCACAGAGACAGGCATGAGGTGGGGAGGCATGGCAGCAGGAAGGGCATGGGGCAGATGTGTGAGAAGATATGTCAAAACACCCACGGGGGTACGTCAAAGCTTACCTCGTACACCTGGCCAGCTGCAGAGCAGGACTGTGAGGAGCACTGTGGGCAACATTTTCCAGAGACTCGCACTACAGTTTCATCCTTAACATGCAGAAAAAGAACAATCCATCAATAGGCGATATTAATAAAATCCACAGTGGCAGGAACATTTCAGTCATAGCCAACTCAATCATGGGCCTCAAGCATCCATACAGCAATTTCTTCTCATTGAGCATTTATGAGTCACCGGGGGCTCTGATAAGAATTAGCACTTCCAAGGTCAGCATGACCTTTAAGAAGTCTGCCCATGCCTTGAGTTCTGTCCTCCTTTAAAAATAAATAAAAGCACAAATAACACCAACAGTAATAATAGTAATTAGTGTTGGCCAGGTACTGGTCTAAGTACTTTACAGAAAGGTAGATGCTCTTGCCTCACAAATGAGAAAAAACAAGATCAGATAGGTTGTGTAACTTCTGCAAGGTCACACTGCTAATTTAGTAATATAAATGGTTGGCAGTGGGACTTCAGAACTCCAACCACGCCTACACTTGAGAATACTCCTACTCCTACAAAAATGAAGGTATCCCTTCCTTGATAAGATTCATTATTCTTTTGCATCTTTATATGAATCTCTGTTTATATATGTGCATTAAGAGTTCCTTACGGTGAAAAAAAAAATTCAATCATACCCTTAGATAACTGGGATACGCCAGTGCAGAGAAATGTGGGCGACAGAGACTAAATGTCCAAGAAACTCTCTCCCAATTTCCCTATCCCTACATTCTCATCTCTGCCACCACTACCTTCATCCCAGCAATATCAGACCATTCATGTCTGCTGCTCTACAGAGAATTTTCACAGCAACAATCTCCTCATGAATGTCAAAGAGTCACCTTCTCACTTGACTTATCACTAAGGCCTTCTTTAATGGCAGGAAGATAAACAAATGAAAGTCGAGAGAAAGAGAGGGAGAATAACTGAGTTTTAATGGTGGTAGATCTTACATAGAAGATACCTCCAGAAGATGTATCTTCACCTCCTCTTTGGAGAAGCAGAAAATGAGATTTGGTTATACTTATTCTGGTACTCACGCTGTAAAAAAAAGAAGGCCAGCGTGCTTGGGGATACACGACCTTTTCATGCAGTGTTCCAGTAATCTCAGTAATCCTTTAGCCCAGCTATACATGATCAGTTGAGTTCCTGCATTACTACCTAACAGGGTTTCCCCCCACCCCAAGTGCCTGAACCACTGAGTTAAAACAACTATTTCTTTTGTTTTAGGTTATTTTTATTTATCATTCTATATGCAAAGTATTATGAGCATTAATGTTTAATAAGACTATGTGAAAATAGGCTTCCATTGAAATTATTGAGTATTTCTTGACCTAAAATAGGACTCTTTAACCTAATGAAATTTCAGTGAGGAAGTAAAATAAAGGTATACGTAATGTCACACTATCTAGCAACCGTATACGCAATGAACTAAGCAAATAAACTAAGCCTTATCTGATGTTAGATAAATAGGGAACAAATGTCATCATCGCAATTTCTTAAAAATTTACTTATTTGGGGCTGGCAGGTGGTGTGAGGTGCTGAATTCCCACTGGCTAACCGTGGTCTGAGTCCCAGATCTGGTAGCTTGCTTTCTCACTTCCCTTCTCTGTGTCTCTCTGGTCAAATTTTAAAATAATAACAATAATAATAAAATAAAATAAATAATTCTTTTTAAAAATTTACTTATTTATTCCACAACTGAAGAAGACAGACAGAGATATAACATCCCTATCAGGGTCCTGAGACCACGATCTGTCCCCTACCTGAGCCGGCTGGGTAGTGGGTACACCTGCACCTGGCGTACACAGGGAGGCCTCTGTACTGGAACTGGCAACCTTCCCATGTGGGTCTGACTTACAGGAAGTTGCACTTTATTGCCCTAAATCTGGCCTCATGATTACAAGTTCTGAATAAGCATAGAGTGAGTATCAATCTCTCTTAACCCACAAAGCACAGACCTGAGAGAAGGAGCAGAGTCCACCCAAGTGTGCATGGGTAGGTGTGACTTGAACCGGGGTTGGCACAAAGAAAGCCATGCTTCCCAACTCTTATTGGCAATACCCAGGTATGCACTTTATTAACAGAAACAGTACCTTTCTTCACAAATACAGAGCAACGAGAATAGGAAGAAAAAGAATGAAAATATGCAGGGGACTAAGTGACTGGGAGTTGAGATCCTTCTGGGCTGTCACTTTTTAAGAACCATAGAAAGGTAGGTAAGAAGAAGGTGGGTAGGGAGGTGGATCAGAAAAATGAGAAAGGCCTTTGTTTTTTAGTTTTGTTATAGAGTGAATGTGCTTACTAGAGACAGAGAGAAGGAAAGTGAGAAATCATGCTTGGGAGGATGGCCACACCACAATCCCTTCTCCTTGAGTGTCCTCTTGGGATTTTGGGCACACACAAACACACCCAAACGTGTCTAGCATGATTTTCAAGCTGCCGGTCTGGGACTTAAAGTATGCATCAGCTGTGTGGGATCCAGCAGCCTTAACCTCTGCCACCTGTCCTCCCATGAAACTTTTTTTTTTTTTTTTTTTTTTTTTTTAGAGATTTTTGTTATTGGGAGTGTGTGCTCTCCAGATAGACAGAAAGCAAGAAATCACCCCCTGGGGGGGATGGCCACACTGCAATCCCTTCTCCATCCTCCTCTTGGGATTTTGGGCATGCACACATACACACCCGACAAGATTTTCAAGCTGCAGGGTCCCCAAGCTGCAGGATCTGGGACTTGAACTGTGGTCAGCCATGTGGCACTCCAGAGCCTTGACCCACAATGCCACTTGCTTGCCCACAAAAGACCTTATTGTGGGACCTGCAGATGGTGCAATGGTTACATCACTGGACTCCATGTAGTCCACCATGGTTAGAGTCCCAGACCGGGCAGCTTAAAACTCACACTAGATATGTGTGCGTGTGTGCCCAAAATCTCTAGAAGAGAATGGAGGAGAAGAGATTGTGGTGTGGCCATCCCCACTGAGGGGTGATTTCTCGCTTTCTATCTCTCAGTCTTTGGTGAGCATACCCATGTACTTACATATGTCTTACGCTGCTTTTGTGCTACAATGGCAGGTTGAGGTCATTCCAACTGTATGTATGACACACAGAGCTGAAAATATTCATTACCTGGCCCTTTACAAAGTAGCCAGTCCCAGGTCTAACATGGTACCCACAGTAATCATAGAGGTTCCAGGCTAAAAACAATGATGAATGCCATTACAATTCTGTGTAGGACTACCACTAAGGATATATTCAATTATAGTTTTCAATATTCCTTAAATAAAAACACTTATGATAAAGAAGTTTATAGTGTGAGGCTTGACAACCCTTGACAAGATATCTTCCTACCACCATACCTTTGAAGACACTGAAGGAGATGAAAACTCTAACAAAAAAAGAACTGTCAACCTCCCACATTGCCATGAGGAAGTCCCACTGACCATGAGACAGTCTGCAGGTCCTTTGCTGTGCAAGCCTAAATCAAAATAGGAACCATTATCTCCTTCCAACTTTCTGCTTTTGTAGATCAGAGTATGGGTTTCATCCCTCTAATGTGTGGCCACTGCTGTCTGAGGCTGTCAGAAGGCCAGTCTTAGCCTTTCGCCTCCCTCAATATCTTTCTTTCTAAATTCAGTCAGAGCCTATAATGTCAACAACAACAACGAACAGTGAGAGGTATGAGTATTTAGGGAGGTGGAGGGGAATGATAAAAAGCAGGGGGGATGGAGGGCACACCAGATGCGAAGGACCACAGTCACAAAGAGAGACAGAAGGAGCCCTCGCAGCAATCTAGGGATTATAGTTTTTCATTTCCTGAATTCAGAATTAGAGGGCTGGGCAGGGGAAGCAGAAGGAGATATGGCTGACCTCAGTACACAGGGCTGCACTAAACGCAGAGTTGTCAGACCCTGAGACCAGGAGAAACATAAAGATGATCCTTTTCTCCAGGTAGAGGGAAAACACCTCTCCAGGGAGAGTCTTAATGCCTGCTTCAGGGGAAGGTCAGAAAATTCTTCTTAGGTTTTATGACCTCCTGGGGAGAGGGGGAAGGCAGGGCAGGGGGAAGGTTAAAGTGACCTTCCTGTTTCTGCTGTTTACTCAAATTCCTTTAGCTTAATTCAGCTTAGTCAATATGTGTCAAAGTCCATGTGTTGGGGTAATACATCATGAACTCCATCAAAAAGAAAGGAATAAACATTCTTTATTTTGATAAAGAGCAGACATCTAAACACTTTTACTATAGGCTCTAAAAGAATATGTTTAAAAGCCATTTCGCAAGTCCAGTATGATAAAATACCCCCATCTTTAGCAAACGGAAGCAGGAAGCAATAAAGAAAAAATAAAATTTGGGCTAAAAAAAAAGTAGAAGTACTTGGGGCTGACAGGTGGAGTGGTGGTTAGGGCATTGGACTTCCACGTGGCTGACCACAGTTCGAGTCCTGGATCTGGCAGCTTGCTTTCTCACTTTCTAGCTCTCTATCCCACTGTCCACCTCTGGTCAAACTGAAAGAATAAAAAAACAAATAAATTTAAATAAAAATAATTCCTTAAAAACAAAAGTAGACAAACCAATGATAGGAGAAATAAGAAAGAACTAAACTAAAATTAAAGCAAAATTGTCAAACTACAGTTAACAGCGGAGATACTAAACATAACCTGGAGAGACTCTTACCATCTGCAATGGAAAGATACCAAGTGAAAGAGAGTAAGAGAGAACATGGTTAATGAATAAAGAAAAGAGAGGGGGGCCAATCAAAGGGTCATAGATGTTCTGAAACAATGATAATAATTGGAACAAATATGATTAATGAAAGCCATCAATGAAGAAAACATTTCAGAAACTGGAATATAGTCTGAAAGGATTCCACAATATTCTCACCTTGAGACCCTTTTTGGAGTTCTCTCTCTGTGTCTACTTCTCTCACTCATGGAAGAAATAAGTAACTTTTAAAAAATTCTGAAAGATGTTTGAATTATGAAGATAAAGAAACGACCTAAAAATTTGCAACAGCATAAGGGCTAGACAGTGATACAGCCAAAAAAAAAAAAAAAAAATGGGAGTCCCCACAAGGCTAACACACATGGGGAGGTTCTAGCGTCACACCTGGAGATCTCCCTGCATACAGTGAGCATGATTCTGCCCATGACCTGGTGCTAGTTGAGGTTGGGGGTAGAACATGATATCAGGACCCCCTTTGGGGTGCTGTTCCCCATCCCATCTGTCTCCCTTGCTCATCAAAGAAATAAACAAACTTTTTTTAAAAAAAATAGAATGCAATGAGGTAAAATTAGCTGCATAAAATGAAGTAGAAAGCAGACAGACCTCAGAATGGCACGAAACACCAACATTCAATGAAAAGCTGTCCATAGTATTGAGATGGGAAGAAATTAAAGTCCCTCAAATTTTAGATCCCTCCAAATTGTATTCCTTGTATGCAGTGAGAAAATAACTTTCTTTTCCTTTTTTTTAGAGAGAGTTTTTTGGCTATAAGGCATGCGCACTCACTGGAGAGACAGAGAGAGACAGAAAGCAGGAAAACACGCCCCAGAGGGTATGGCCATGCCACAATCCCTTCTCCTCCATTCTCCTCTCGGGATTTTGGGCACATATGAATATGTGCCCAGTGTGAGTTCCAAGCCTCCAGATCCGGGACTAGAACTGTATTCGACTACATAGGAGTCCAGTGACATTACCATTATGCCACCTGCTGGTCCACTGAAAAAATAATTTTCAACCATTTTGAGGCTTAGAAAACATACTAATATTCTATCTCTCCTGAAAAAAAGAAAAAAAAAAAACAAAGATAAAATTTAAACTACTCAGATGGATCAATATTAGAAAAAGAAAAATTGTGGCTTGAAAAAACAAAACATAGTGGTATTATCATAATTAGGAACAACCCTCTTCAGACTGAACAGAGCATTTCAGAGAGAGTACAAGAACATGGAGGGGTTACAGCTTTGTTCACAAGGCATCTAGACAAAAGTTGAAAACAGGCAATATCGGTATGAATTTATACCCTTACAGAGAACAGCCCCTCGTTTAGACATTCAAGATTATCACCAACTTCTAAAATGTGATTATAATTATGCCAACAAACAAATATATCTACATTTGCCTACTATAAGATTGGCATTAACAACACCAAAATATTCTATCATAGTCTTTTTGAATGATGGAATAATAGCCGACATATTTCTTTCTGCTTTTCTATCCTTTCTAAACTTTCCTTAATGAGTAAAAATTTGGTTTATAATGAGAAAAAAAAAAAAAAAACTCTCATATTGATCATCATGAAAATTCTTGAAGACAGGTTGCAAATTTTTCTAGCGCTCTTGTCCTGGATATATTTCTATGGATTGGATGAACTTGTGTCTTAACTTTCTGTTTGTTTGTTTTTGTTTTACATTTTTGCCATTGGGTGAATGCACTCTCCAGAGAGAGACAGAGAGAGGGAAAGTGTGAGATCACTCACCCCCAGGGGGATGGCCAAACCACAATCCACTCTCCTCTTGGGATTTTGGACACACACATGCACCCGGCATGATATTCAAGCTGCCAGGCCAGGGCTAGAACCATGTTGACCATGTGGGAGTCCAGTGAGTTAACAACCACGCCACCTGCTGGTCCCTGCTTTCCTTATATTTAATGATCTAATACATACAAAATACTTGACATCATGCTCAATGATATAAGCAAATACTGTCTTCATGATTATTGTTACACATAAATGTTGTGTAATTCATCATTTTGGGAGGCAATATAGCATAACTGCTAAAAACAAGAGTCAGGGATGGTCTACTGAGTTTGTAATGTAGAACTGCCTAGGGGACAAGTGCCAATACTTCTGAACTGTGATACATTGAATGAGTGACTTACCGTTGTGTACCTTGGTTCTATCAGCTATAAAGTAGGAATGATCATAATAGCTCCTCTTCAATAGGGTTGTTATGAGAATCACAAAGCTTATATAATTCATGAGTGGCACATATTAAACACTCTAAAACTGGGGGTGATGGTGGTGGTGATGGGTCTGGTGGTAGTAATGGTAGTGATGATGGTGGTAGTGATGGTAGTGGTGACAGTGGTAGTGATGGTGTTGGTGATGATGATGATGATGGTAGAAGTAACATGTCCCATTAATAGCACCAATTCTATAATATCCCTTTATAAAATAAACATCAGAACATCCAGCATTTAATAGTGATATTAAATTTTTAAAAATGGTTCAAAATGACTTGGCAGTTAGGTGTTTTTTAAAAGAAATCATGGCAAAATATAGACTTAATGATGCAAGAGTAATTAAAAGAATCTATGACAGTCTTCAGAATACTTGCATATCAATTAGTTTTAAAGTATGGTACCAAATTTCATCTTTTTACATTAATTATGTACATTGACATAAACTATAAATGAATACTGTAAGTGAAGCTAGAGTTTAATGTTTTTAAAATGAGAAACAGTACTTCTGATTACACTCAAATATTAGGCCCTCCCATGTGGGCAAATATATTAAGATTTAAAGCAGAAGGTTCTCAAGGGGGGTGCTTCCTCCCTTCCTCCTCCCCACCTCCTTTACTGTAATGGTGGCAACTGCTTCTTTGCCCTTCTTGCCCTGAAATGTGTAATCGAATTGCCCCAACACTAGAGCATCCTCTAAATGAACAGTAGATGATCAAGCAATCATGCAATTCTGCCAAGAACTGCATCTGTAATCTTTCAGCCAGGACTAGACTCTGTGGCCAACCGGGAGCTGAGACAGGAGCACAGTACTTGGTGTGGTATGGGCAATACGATTTCGTCTTTCAATGAGATACATTTTCCCTTTATTTGGCATTTAGCATTTCTCATCTAATTGCCTTTTGTCTTCCTTTAAAAATATTGCCCAGTTGTCACAATATGCCATGTTATTGATTTTGTTTTATTCGACACAAAGTACTGCTCTGTATCAACTGAATGTTGGCTTCCAGCTTTTTCTTAGATCAAAAATGAGCTATTTTTTGACTAGAGGCAAAACTGCTTGCATGGCTATCTGTCAAGAGCCATGGAACATCCAGAGGAGCCTCTGGAAGAGTGAAAAAAAAAAACTATAAAATACCATGTATGCTACATTTATTTGCAATTGATTTTCTCTTCTAAATTTGTGTGAAGAGCCTACTGTTTTGAAAATCAGATCAACTTTAAATGAAAAACAAGATCCCACTCTCTTAAACATCCCCAGAGAAAATCTTTCGATAATTTGAATCATTATCCTTTAAGAATTAAATGGTGTACATCTGGATAATCATGTTCAAAGACATGTATTATGTCTTAAGAAAGCAGGCTTTACCTATGCATTAAAAGACAATAACAACCCTGAGCCTATTACTAAATTTTCCAGATGTTTAGTTTAACATTTTTTGGAACATCTGCAATGGGAGCTGGGGGGCTTCCTTATGTGTATCTTCAAGGCTCAGTTTCATTATGTAACAATTAGCCTAAATGGGCTGGTCATCAGACCTATCTGTAGCTTCTGATGGTAAAAGAAACTTCTCAGAGGGGGAACTCTGAACGTATCATGAAAACAAAACCATCTTTGCTTGTAAGGCTCCCAACATCATTTCAGAAGAATCCAAGTTCTCCAACAGCAAAGTCAGAGCCTATGAAGGACCCATTCTGAGGTTGTCTTCCTTACCTGGTTACAAAACAGAGGCTGACACTGAGCTGTGAAGCACTGGACGGCCCCATTTCTACACACACATTTGGCACACCGGCTCAACTGCCAGTCCTCTCCATCCTGAAACACACGGCCTTCATAGGAACAGGGTTCTGGAAGGTCAAAGAAACATGAATTACTGGGAGGACTGCACCCTATGCTGACCCTAGAACTGACGACATGGGCATGTGGCCAAGGCCGTCACAGGGCTCTGCAGTCAGGGCCTGGTGTACAGAAGGAGGCCTTGTGCTTGGGGTCCAGTAGGACTTTGGGCACTGTCCTGAATCCACGTTTTGTCAATGAAGACTGGTGCGACTTGGAGTCTTGGTTCATACATGGTCTCATTTCCTGCTGGCTTCCCAGGATGGCTTCTCAGTCACCCTCCAGTATACTCTTGTCCAATGTACAAGGCCACCCTCCTCCCATAGCAGGGTCCTGGGTGTTGCTGCCAGGAGGGGGCATGCACCCAGACACCAAGTCACAAGGTAGGTCCCAGGTTGTCTGTGAGGGTCTCCACTGACACCTTGAGCATCCCCAGGCCCAATGGAGTAACACATAAACAGCCAATGAGAAACATGACAGGTTGAGAGAAAGAGATCACAGAGGTGAAGAAAAAGCATCTCCTCCCTCCTTGTTGAATAATAGAACCTACATTTTCACAAATTACATAGTTGGCCCTGGCTGACCCTTCTGTCTCTCTAGCAAAATACCTCTAATATGTCTTTCTCATGCAAGGTCAATGAGAACATCTCTTAGGATTTAGGAAAGACTCTCCCAAACTCAAGACAACCACTCTGCAGGACACTCCCAACTCTGTTGGCCTAGGTATTTTCATTTGCAGGGTTATGTGGCTCCATGTGTCTGTCCATCTTTTTGTGGTGTCTGAAATGCGTGAAGCAAACATTCTAATTTCATCATTTCCTCAGCACACTTTTAATCCCTGGAATGATTCTCCAGGGTAAAAGACTACCAGGAATGGAATAACAAGGGGCCAGAAAGACACAAAGGGTCTTTTTAAAGGAAAAAGGCAAGAATAGAATGTAGTTTCCAGGTGTTATTAAATAAAAGAAGCATGATAGCTATCATGCATCAGGAGAGCATAACGTGGCAATGACAATAATACCCACTTATCATTAAGTCTAGACTATGTGGTTATCAAAATGGAAGGGAGTACATATCCCTACGACATAGTATAAAGTGTGTAGAACAAGCGTGAATTCTAAGGAGAGCATCTGGAAGTGCCCCTGGCTTGCTGAACAAAGCAAGGTGCTTTGGTTTACAGACAGGCAGAATCTCTTCAGCTAGGATGCAATAAAGACAAATGAAAGACTTCCCTGATGCTGTGTGAGTCCTGGAGAAAGATGTTGTGTCATCTCAAAGACCAGCCGGCAGAATTTGTGCTCATGATACTACGTGGAAAAATGACTTGTTCCTCCTAGCCCCCAAGGAGACAGGAAGAACCACCTTGGCTTTACGGAATCACACTAAAGGGTCTCTTCCCTACTCCCTGTCCCTCTAAGGAGCTGTGAGTGAGGAGGAAGGTATCTGGTCAAGGCAAAATGAATAAATTAGAGACTTGTAGAATCCCAAGCTTGGAATAGAGCTTAAATATTTTTTCCAAACTCACACTCTGAAACATTACTCCCGGATAAAGCTGGAGCCATGCTGAGCAAGAAAGAGCTGGAGTGACACCATGTGAATGTCAAGATCCATTTCTATAAGCTCATACTCACTCCCAGGGCCCACACAGATTGGGCAGCAGCTTCCTTCAGGGATGAATTCCAGCTCCTGGTGTCCACACGACAGTGGTGGGCATGGCTGGGGGGTGCATCGGACTTCCCCGTGACTGCAAGAGCACACGCTACAGGGGGAAGAGGCCCACTCTGTCCCATGCTGTGTGTTGGGGGAAAAAGGAAAAAGAAAAGGTTAGTGCCAGAACACAGGCTTTTATTGCAGCCAAACAGAAAAAAACCTGCCTTATATTAAGTAAGGAGAGAGCTCAGGAAAGGTAGAAGAAGCTTCTAAGCTTGTAAGTCAAGACCAGGGGTTTTGCAATGTTCTAAGTCAGAGATCAAATTGAAAGTTGATTTTTCTATTAATACCTCTAAGATTTTGCGTTTGAAATTTCATAAAAACACAAAGAGAAAATTCGAATAACTCAAATCCCATCACTTATAAATTCTCGTCAAGCCCAGAGTAGGCCAGCCCCAGTGGCACAGTGGTAACACATGCTCACAATGATGAAGCCAGGAAGGGAAGTCCCAGGTTCATGTCCCAATGGCTCTCTGTACAAGCCAGGTACATGTGCGCAGGTGCCTGTGACCTCAGCTGGCTGAGGCTGGGGTGGATCACAGCATGCAGACCCTCTTAGGGTTGCCTCTCTCTCAGTCCCACCGTCTTACAGAATAAATCAATAAACAAACCTTAAGAAAAAAAAAATCCAAGGTGGGACTCACAGATGGCATAATGGGTATGTGGCTGGACTTCCACATAGTCAACCACAGTTCGAGTCCCAGACCCAGTGGCTTAAAGCTCACACTGGGCACATGCATATGTGTGCCCCAAATCCCAAGAGGAGAATGGAGTAGAAAAGACTGTGGCGTGGCCATTCCCCCTGGGGGGGATTTCTCACTTTCTGGTGAGCACATGCACCCTATAACAAAAAACTCTCCTTTAGGGAAAAAAAAAAAAAAACAAGGAAAAATAAATACACACAGATATATTGACTGTGTTCTTTATGGTAATGTCATTTCCAATAGCTCTCACTCTGATCCGATTTCCTTTCCTAGAATTTACCTTTCATCCTAATTAGGTCTCACATTCTCTTTCTCTCAACTAGTGGAATGATACTGTGATCCTGAGAAAAGTGTCATAACCAATAGGAGGTACCTGCTTCATCCAGTTCTTCCACGAATTGCAGAGCCAAGTCATTCCTAATGAGGAAGCCTGTCTACGCATGCAGAATGTCCCTAACCCACTTTATGCTGGAACATCATGTTTGAAACCAGCATGTATCAGTGATCTAACAGCCGTGTTTTGAATGATATGATTTATCAAGTACCAAAAGTATCTAAATGAGTCACTCTCATATGCGATGCTGAGTGAGGCAGTTGAATCACCATAAAAAGCTGCAGATACATTGACTGCTTAGAGAGGTGACTGTAAATATATGTCATGTTCTCAATGGCAGAATGAAATAACGGTGGTCTCTCACAAGATACAGGAAAATAATAGCTTTGTGAATAAAGTTTTTTTTTTTTTTTGAGAGATTTTCACTGTAGGGCGCGTGCGCTCGCCAGACAGACAGAGAGAGACATAGAGACAGAAAGCGAGAAATCACCCCCCAGGGGGGATGGTCACGCCGCAATCCCTTCTCCTCCATTCTCCTCTCGGGATCTTGGGCACACATGCACACGCGCCCGGCCTGAGTTTTAAGCCACCGGGTCCGGGACACGAACCGCGGTCGACTACGTGGGAGTCCAGCGACATAGCCATTATGCTAACTGCTGGTTCCCCTGAATAAAGTTTTTTTGAAGTTGTTTTTCCTACAGCATTTTCTTAAATATTGGAACTGCTGTCCTTTATCTCTCTATTCAATCTAGCATGTGAAGATATCTGATTCAGCACAAATCATATATGAACTTCAATAACACATCAAATGTCTAGGTGCTCAGTCAGCTAAATAAAATTTGTGGATTACAACTGTACCATTGAGAAGCATGGACAATAAATTCCCTCTTGTTTCTTCTCCAATCAGCATGAAAATAATTTCTCATCACCCTCAAACATGAAGGATCTCTGTCTTACCTAAGTCGGTCAGCACCCCTTGATTCTGCACATTGCTGCCTGGTCGCAAGCATGCCAAGTTCGACATTACGGGATTACTAATAGCCTGTGCTATTACTGTAGCAAAGTTAGTAACAGGTAGTCCATAGTCATCCAATTATTTGGGAACTAAGTCCTCTCCTTACTCTAATGATTGCTTTCCTCTAATAGACGTAATGAGAGTACCAGAGGACAAGAATGCACGTAAACACATACGCACTGGTTCAGATGAACCAATGGGTTTCCTTAAGTGCACATTGTCAGATCCCAGTTCATCCCTTCCTGCTTTGGGGACTATGCCTAAGTGACTTACTTAATCTTTCTCAACCTCAGCTTCTTCGTTGATAAAAATGAAATGGTATGACAACACCCCCTTCACTGGGCTCTTGGAAGGGTTAAATGATGAGGCCTGCTGAAGAGCCAGCCAAGGGGTGCAGCGTGTAAAAGGTACTCAACAAGCAGACAGTGATGTAAGGGGCCAGGGCATGGGGGAAAGGGGAAGTGCTGGTCAAAGGGTATAAACCTTCAGTACTAAGATGAACAAGTTCTGGGGGTCTAGTGTATTGCATAGGTAGTGATGGCTGTGAACATTAATTAGTGATAATTATTACATGAGGTATATGTACAGTGAGTCATCATATTGTATGCCGTCAATAAATTCTATCTGTACTTATTGATTGAAAATCTTAAAATTAAAAAAAAAGATGCTCTATCCTCTCTCCTTTTAGCACTGCATGAGTTCATGATCATTTTCCCCTTTCACACTTCTGTGCTGAATGTGAACAGTAGAAATAGACACAAATGCAAAGACCAAGTCCTCTTCCATCGCGTTCTCTTTTAAAAAATTTATTTATTTTATTATTTATTCATTCAATATTATTTTTAACATTTGCTATAGGGCACATGTGCTCACCAGAGAGAAAGAAAGTGAGAAAGAGGCAGAGAGAGAGACAGAAAGTGAGTTGCCGGGTCTGGGACTCAAACTGTAGTCAGTCATGTGGGAGTTCAGCACTTTAATCACCACACCATCACTTTCTACTTCTGCTATAATTATACACAAAATTTCAAATATAATATAGCAAATAAATGGGGAAGCCTACAAACTACACGCTAATAAAGGAGGAGGCAATTGACCTTTTCACTTAGAAAGGTCTAAGCACAAAAACAAAATAAGAACTTTAGAAAAAAAAAAGATAGGTTCTGACTAAATAAAGATTGTTAATGCATCAAAAAATATATTATAGGAGCCAGCAGGTGGCATGGTGGTTTAAACACTGGATTCCCATATGATGGGCTACAGTTCAAATCCCAGAACTGGTGGTTTAAAAATCACACCAGGGGGACCAACAGATAGTGAAATGGTTATTTTGCTGGACTCACACATAGTTAACCACAGTTCAAGTCCCAGATCTGGAGGATTACAACTCACACTGGGCACGTGTGCATGCATGCCCAAGATCCCAAGAGGAGAGTGAAAGAGAGGGGACTGCGATGTGGCCATCACCCCAGGGAGTGATTTCTTGCTTTCTTCCTGTCTGTTTCTCTAGCGAGGGCACTCGCTTTTTAGCAAAAATCTCTCTTAAAAACAAAAAAGTATCACGACAAGCACATGTGTGTGCATGCCCAAAATCCCAAAAGGAGAATGGAGGAGAAGGGATTGTGGTGTGGCCATGCCCCGGGGGGGATGATTTCTCACTTTCCCTCTCTCTAACTCTCTGGCAAGCACACATGCCCTATGGCAAAAACCTAAAAAAACTTATATATTATAAATAAAATTAAAAGGCAAATGACAAATTGATTTTTAAAACACTTGCAAATTATATTCATGTGAAGATATCTGATTCAGCACAAATCATATATGAACTTCAATAACACATCAAATGTCTAGGTGCTCAGTCAGCTAAATAAAATTTGTGGATTACAACTGTACCATTGAGAAGCATGGACAATAAATTCCCTCTTGTTTCTTCTCCAATCAGCATGAAAATAATTTCTCATCACCCTCAAACATGAAGGATCTCTGTCTTACCTAAGTCGGTCAGCACCCCTTGATTCTGCACATTGCTGCCTGGTCGCAAGCATGCCAAGTTCGACATTACGGGATTACTAATAGCCTGTGCTATTACTGTAGCAAAGTTAGTAACAGGTAGTCCATAGTCATCCAATTATTTGGGAACTAAGTCCTCTCCTTACTCTAATGATTGCTTTCCTCTAATAGACGTAATGAGAGTACCAGAGGACAAGAATGCACGTAAACACATACGCACTGGTTCAGATGAACCAATGGGTTTCCTTAAGTGCACATTGTCAGATCCCAGTTCATCCCTTCCTGCTTTGGGGACTATGCCTAAGTGACTTACTTAATCTTTCTCAACCTCAGCTTCTTCGTTGATAAAAATGAAATGGTATGACAACACCCCCTTCACTGGGCTCTTGGAAGGGTTAAATGATGAGGCCTGCTGAAGAGCCAGCCAAGGGGTGCAGCGTGTAAAAGGTACTCAACAAGCAGACAGTGATGTAAGGGGCCAGGGCATGGGGGAAAGGGGAAGTGCTGGTCAAAGGGTATAAACCTTCAGTACTAAGATGAACAAGTTCTGGGGGTCTAGTGTATTGCATAGGTAGTGATGGCTGTGAACATTAATTAGTGATAATTATTACATGAGGTATATGTACAGTGAGTCATCATATTGTATGCCGTCAATAAATTCTATCTGTACTTATTGATTGAAAATCTTAAAATTAAAAAAAAAGATGCTCTATCCTCTCTCCTTTTAGCACTGCATGAGTTCATGATCATTTTCCCCTTTCACACTTCTGTGCTGAATGTGAACAGTAGAAATAGACACAAATGCAAAGACCAAGTCCTCTTCCATCGCGTTCTCTTTTAAAAAATTTATTTATTTTATTATTTATTCATTCAATATTATTTTTAACATTTGCTATAGGGCACATGTGCTCACCAGAGAGAAAGAAAGTGAGAAAGAGGCAGAGAGAGAGACAGAAAGTGAGTTGCCGGGTCTGGGACTCAAACTGTAGTCAGTCATGTGGGAGTTCAGCACTTTAATCACCACACCATCACTTTCTACTTCTGCTATAATTATACACAAAATTTCAAATATAATATAGCAAATAAATGGGGAAGCCTACAAACTACACGCTAATAAAGGAGGAGGCAATTGACCTTTTCACTTAGAAAGGTCTAAGCACAAAAACAAAATAAGAACTTTAGAAAAAAAAAAGATAGGTTCTGACTAAATAAAGATTGTTAATGCATCAAAAAATATATTATAGGAGCCAGCAGGTGGCATGGTGGTTTAAACACTGGATTCCCATATGATGGGCTACAGTTCAAATCCCAGAACTGGTGGTTTAAAAATCACACCAGGGGGACCAACAGATAGTGAAATGGTTATTTTGCTGGACTCACACATAGTTAACCACAGTTCAAGTCCCAGATCTGGAGGATTACAACTCACACTGGGCACGTGTGCATGCATGCCCAAGATCCCAAGAGGAGAGTGAAAGAGAGGGGACTGCGATGTGGCCATCACCCCAGGGAGTGATTTCTTGCTTTCTTCCTGTCTGTTTCTCTAGCGAGGGCACTCGCTTTTTAGCAAAAATCTCTCTTAAAAACAAAAAAGTATCACGACAAGCACATGTGTGTGCATGCCCAAAATCCCAAAAGGAGAATGGAGGAGAAGGGATTGTGGTGTGGCCATGCCCCGGGGGGGATGATTTCTCACTTTCCCTCTCTCTAACTCTCTGGCAAGCACACATGCCCTATGGCAAAAACCTAAAAAAACTTATATATTATAAATAAAATTAAAAGGCAAATGACAAATTGATTTTTAAAACACTTGCAAATTATATTAATCAGAACTAAATTCTAATAAGTAAAAGCACTTAACAAGAAATAAGAAAAGGCAAACATTGCAACTGAAGAAATGGCAATAAGCTTACAGATCTTCAATTTTATTAACTGCAAAGAAATAGTAATTAAAACAAAGCGTGAATAACATCTTCTAATATCAAATATGGGAGGAGTTTTAAATTCCTAATAAATGACAACTGATAAAGCTTAGTGAAATGGGATTCTCAGACATAGAAACCTTCCCTTACTATGGGATCTGCAATAACTCAACCCCAGGTGGGGCCTACCCAAGGTAATCACACTTGAAAAGAGGTTACACTATCTGAGATATTCCCACTGCGTTTATCATTAGTCACAGACAATTTAAAATTAAATTTTGATGACTATAGATGTCACAGCTTTAATATCCCAAATCTTCAGATGCTCTGACCCACTAATTTCACTTTATAGTTATTCGAAGAAAATAATTAATGTCAGATAAAAAGGTTTAAATATAAGGAATTCCATCTTACAGTTCTTTGTAACAAATATGAAATATTTTAGGAAAAACTGAAAGCTACACGGATGCCTCATAAAAGGAAATCATGTTCTCCAACAGTATGCTGGCTCCTACTCACAGTAGAACATTATGTAAATAGACAAGACACAAAGCACAGCCCAACGGCATGTGTGTGAAAACACCTATCTGTGTGTGTCATCTGTCTCTCTCTTTCTCTCCGCAGCCCTCCCCCCAAAACTGAGAACATCAATAGTAGTTTTCAGAGTATTGGGATTACTGAGTTTTGTTTCCTACTTGTATATTTTTGTTTTCCAAATTCTCACCAATAAAACATTTTAATTTTTGTTATGTGAAAGAAATGATTATTTAAAATATCTAACAACTCATTTTCATATAGTACATAAAGTCGCATTTGAAGTCATGTTTGAAACAACTCAAAGTGAAATTCTTTGTTTTACTAAAAGTTAGGATACTGCGTCTGAACATCTCAACAGCATACTTCATTAAAACAAGAGCTTGTTTTTGTTACTATTAAGAAAAATGGGAGGGTGCAGGTAGCATAGCGGTTAAGGCACTTGATTTCCACATGGTCAACCATGGTTCAAGTCCCAGACCTGGCAACTTGAAAATCATCTCAAGTGTGTGTGCACGCATGACGAAAATCCCAAGAGGAGAGTAGAGGAGAGTGGCACGGCCATTCCATGCCCCCACCCTCTGACCCTGGGGGGGTGTTTTCTCACTTTTCCTCTCACTGTCTCTCTCTATCTCTTTCCAGTGAGCATACCCATTCTATTGCAAAACCCTAAAAAAAAGTAAAGAAACATGATCATTTCTAAAACAATTGCAACCACTTTTTGAATAAAGACCACAAAAATTAATTATAATAACAATACGTCAATCACCAAAGGTTTTTGCCTGTAAAATGAAAGGGCTATACTAGACAGTGTCTTTGGCACCTTCAAGCTCTCAGAACATGTGACTCTATTTTCTAACCCAAGAGACATAAAGCAATGGAATCTCCCTTCACAATAAGTTTGAAAATTATGGGACTAACAGAGAACATTTAGCAGGGAGATTCCATTGCTTGAGATGAAAGCCACAGAGGAAGCTTCACATGGTTACCCAAAGTGCACAGCATGATGGGAGGAATTACTGCCATATCTCAAGGGAACAAGTCTCTAAAGACCCTCCATTTTTTTGAGAGAGAGATTCTACTCACAGTAGAACATTATGTAAATAGACAAGACACAAAGCACAGCCCAACGGCATGTGTGTGAAAACACCTATCTGTGTGTGTCATCTGTCTCTCTCTTTCTCTCCGCAGCCCTCCCCCCAAAACTGAGAACATCAATAGTAGTTTTCAGAGTATTGGGATTACTGAGTTTTGTTTCCTACTTGTATATTTTTGTTTTCCAAATTCTCACCAATAAAACATTTTAATTTTTGTTATGTGAAAGAAATGATTATTTAAAATATCTAACAACTCATTTTCATATAGTACATAAAGTCGCATTTGAAGTCATGTTTGAAACAACTCAAAGTGAAATTCTTTGTTTTACTAAAAGTTAGGATACTGCGTCTGAACATCTCAACAGCATACTTCATTAAAACAAGAGCTTGTTTTTGTTACTATTAAGAAAAATGGGAGCGTGCAGGTAGCATAGCGGTTAAGGCACTTGATTTCCACATGGTCAACCATGGTTCAAGTCCCAGACCTGGCAACTTGAAAATCATCTCAAGTGTGTGTGCACGCATGACGAAAATCCCAAGAGGAGAGTAGAGGAGAGTGGCACGGCCATTCCATGCCCCCACCCTCTGACCCTGGGGGGGTGTTTTCTCACTTTTCCTCTCACTGTCTCTCTCTATCTCTTTCCAGTGAGCATACCCATTCTATTGCAAAACCCTAAAAAAAAGTAAAGAAACATGATCATTTCTAAAACAATTGCAACCACTTTTTGAATAAAGACCACAAAAATTAATTATAATAACAATACGTCAATCACCAAAGGTTTTTGCCTGTAAAATGAAAGGGCTATACTAGACAGTGTCTTTGGCACCTTCAAGCTCTCAGAACATGTGACTCTATTTTCTAACCCAAGAGACATAAAGCAATGGAATCTCCCTTCACAATAAGTTTGAAAATTATGGGACTAACAGAGAACATTTAGCAGGGAGATTCCATTGCTTGAGATGAAAGCCACAGAGGAAGCTTCACATGGTTACCCAAAGTGCACAGCATGATGGGAGGAATTACTGCCATATCTCAAGGGAACAAGTCTCTAAAGACCCTCCATTTTTTTGAGAGAGAGATTTTTGCTATAGGGCACGTGCACTAGCCAGAGAAAAAGAGACAAGGAGACAGGAAGCAAGAAATCACCCCCTAGGGTGGATGACCATGCCATAACCCCTTCTCCATTCTCCTCTCAGGATCATGGGCAGGCATGCATACACACCTAGCATGAGTTTCAAACCACCAGGTCCAGGACTTGAACCGCAGTTGACCACATGTGAGTTCAGTGCCTTAACCACTATGCCACCTGCTGGCCCTGAGAGCCTCCATTTTTGCCTCCTACTCCTGTGGCTGAAAACACTGACACCTTCATCCCCAGAGTGTTGTGAGGATTGACCACGCTTGAAAAGCATCCATCTCGGAGATCAAGTAGTCCAGCACATGCTAAGATATGTGTGTATGTATGTGTGAGTATGTGTATATGTGTATTTCATAGTGTTCTACATACCCATTTTCGAATGCATTATATTTTAATAAACACATTGTAGCAGCAAAGAAAGGAATAATAGATGCACAAAGCAATGTTCCCACAAGACCCGGTTTTAGCTGTGCCATCTTAACCTCATTAATACTCCTTTGAAAACATGAAATTTTGACACTAGGCAAAAGTGAATTCTATAGACAACATCTTAAATATATGCTTCTGCATAGTCAACTAATAAGTTGGCTTGGCTGTTGACATAAGTCCAAAGGAAAGATAAGGTCATAAAGCATTTGCCTGGCTTACTGACAGAACAAAAAAATAATTTTTCTTCATATAATTTGTTCCTGTTAGGAAGTTATAGAACCAGAATACTAAATATCTGGGAATGTTCAGTGCACATTATAATTATATCCTCTCCTTTGAGGAGAACAAGGCTGCAGAATTCAATATTCATTTCTTCCCTCACACACACAGATGAGTTCTTTCAGCCTCACAGGCAAAGTGAGTAGACCTCTCCCCCGTTCTTCTGTTCAACAAGGCATTACCATCTGCCATTTTATTTTGCAGTGAACCTTCAAGCATTGTCTTCAGATTTGACATTATCTGGTGCTGAGATTAAATTAGGTAAAAGGAAAAGAAAGAAACTAATGGTCCTTTACCCTTCCTTTCACAAGCTAATTTTTTCCTCCTGTTCCACTCCTGGCCCATCACTCCCTAGGGAGATTCAAACAACTATTAGTAGAACACATTGGAGACATGTCTCCCTGGCTCGTTGGCAAGGCTAGATGCAGATACAAAGGTGAACCTGAAAGTACAGTTTCAGGAAAAGTCATAGGTAAAACAGCCCCCAAATCCTGGTTGTAAGAAACCAATGCAACACTCTAAAATAACCTAGAGTCAGCCAAAAGGTTTAAGTGTTTTCCTTCCTCCGGGAAAGAGCCTGAGACTTGTCTCAACTTGCTGAGGCATAGGTTATACAAGATCCTGCCTTACTCTCTAGTGAGGCGCGGCTGTTCTGCGAGGGCAGCCTTCTCATGCAGTCCTGGGCTCAACTCATCCTTGACTTGTCTTGCTTAAGGACAGTATTATTTCAGCTGTTTCCCTCCGGCCACACCCAGTCTACCCTAAAGCCTCTTCTAAATCTCTCTTAGGGGAAAGCTTCCACTGCGAATCACCCTCCCAATGTTCTTAAAACACCAGGCTATTTTACAGCTGCTGGGAAAGTCTTCATAACCTGCCCTATGGGACGTGAGCCAGAGGCTAAAAAGAGAGGATTACTGCTTTTCTGCAGGGGAGGAATGTATTCTGAAAACTACTTCCCAAACAAACTGAAAGCACAAAAAAGAAAGGGTTGAAAATTTCAGGAAAATCCTCATGAAGCAAGTGAAGAAGTGAAACTCAAGACAGAGCCAGAAAAGCATTTACCACACTTGAGAAAATGAACGATACAAAGAGGGATTTGATAAGAAACCAAGCGAAGTGAAGAGAGAAAGAGAAGAAGGACAGGAAGAAACATCATTTTAATTCATTATTAATATGAAAATGAGAAGATTTTTGTCTCAACTTAAAAATTAATCTTCTAACTCTACTTGAGGAAGCAAACCACTAAAGTTTTTTTCCCCAAAAAAAGAGATAGAGTTCTTGAAATTCAGTCTTTTTCTCAGTTAATTCAAGTGCTAGAAATATAACATTTTCTGAAGGATCGAATTTTGTTGCATATGGGAAAACAGTACATGGGAATGTTCTTACCCAGCTTGGAGCCTTCTACATGATGCATTACTGCAGAAATGAACTGCCAGGGAGGAGGAAGACCAGAAGAAGGACTTGCTGAGCTCTCCCAGCAAATGTGAGATGACGAGGGGATTTCTAACTAACCTCCAGAAGATCTGTGGTTCCAGATATACTTAGCCACAAGGTCAGTGCCCAACATACCCTTGGGATGAGGACATGGACAACCTGGAGAGCAGATCTGCTAACTGTTTGAGTATGTCATTCACCAAGGTTTATTGAGCACCTACTCTCACAAAACCTCAGTGCTAAGTGCCAGGGTAGGTAAAAGGCAAAGGAGATCATTATAAAGATAAATCAATAAAAAAAAAAAAAAGTCAAAGTCCTCAGGCATCTTGAGAGAGAAGATTCAAACACTTACTGGATGCTAATTTACTTTGTCTCTCGTTCTACCTCTTACTAAGACATCTGTTTTTAACCCAAGTCCTGACCTCATTTTGGATCCTAATAGTAAAGGAACTATTATTTATTGAAAAGATGCAGCTTGGTGTTTTTCACCTTGAATATACACCTACTCCAGTCAGTATGAATTGGCATTATTTCCACTAGCAATCTGCCCGGCAGCACTATCCACTTCACAGGGACCTTCTTTTGTTGCATTTAAAGTTGACACCATCCTACGTAAGAGACTGAGTGAAGCAGCACCTGGTGATACGTGCATGAAGACATTCTCAGCGGAGATCCTGCTCAGGCGTCTTTCAGCCACACATTGTGCAGGAGTGAAAGAGTGGCTTCCTCGTGCAATTAGGAAACAGAGCTTGAGTAAGATGATCCTGTCCCACAGGGAAGTGAGTGCTACACTTGCTTACTTTTCACTCCACACGCTGAATAGGGTGGACATATCAAATCCTGCTAACCTATGCTCTCTTCTGAATGGGTAGAGACACTAACTTAGGGAAAGTTTTGTCTCAGGTGGAAGAACTTTTCATCATATTCAACCTCGCTTACTTCCTCAGCGTAACATTTAACTAAGAGTGGAGATTAACTGCCTATTTTCATCATTTCTACTATAAACCTTGCAATGGTATTTTAAATCTATATTTAATATCTCTAAATTAATCCTAAAGGATCTGGAATAAGAAAGTATAATTAAAAAGAAAAAAATAAAAACTTAGATGGGGGTGAAGGAGAATGTTTTGCCTCCTAGGGGAAATCGGGCCCTGTCTGCAGACATTTCTGGTTTGTCATGACTAGGGGGAGCTACCAACATCTAACGGCTAGAGGCCATCGATGCTGCTACACACCCTGCAATGCATAAAACAGCCCCCACACCAAAGCCTAAATGTTATTAGTACTGAACTTGAGACAGTCTACCCTAATAAAAAAAAAAGCTCTGGGGACTAGCAGTTGGCGTAATGGCTATGTCATCGGACTCCCATGTAGTCGACCGCGGATTAAGTCCCGGACCTGGTGGCTTTAACTGACACCGAGCACATGTGCAAGCGTGCCCAAGATCCCAAGAGGAGAATGGAGGAGAAGGGATTGCAGCATGGCTATCCCCTCTGGGGGTGATTTCTTGCTTTCTGTCTCTCTGTTTCTGGCAAGTGCAGGCGTCCTATAACAAAAACTTTTCAAAAAAAAAAAAAAGAGCTCTAAATTGGAAAGGTTCTAGGCCAAGTCATATCGCATACTAGTAATATGACATTGGGTAAGTACCTTAAGCTCTTTGCAATTCATTGTTTTCATCTTTGGCATGGAAGTAATAATAGCTGCTCTACTCACCAAGTGAGGGCTGTTTTTAAGTACCAAGTGAAAAAATGCATACAGTACACAAAAGGGAGGTAAGGAAGTCCTTTTTTTATTTTATTATTCATCATCACACTTCTTCAATATTCTCAGACTGCTATTTATACAGACATAAATTCAACCTACAAATACTTACATAGGCCCTGTGAAATAAAAAGAAACTTTCAATCATATTTAAGAACTCTAAATGCCCACAGAAAGTCAAATGAGCAACAGGTCCTCCATAGCCCAAGCAAAGAAAAAATGCTTCTCCTGTCAACACGAGTTTAACATTCTGCTCTTCCTTGTCAATGATCTACAGACAGAGAATCATCCTGGGGTCAGAAAACACTTACCTCGTGGATTTTGTTTTCATGATGGCAAGATCCAGGAGTCCTCGACACGCACTCAGGGCAGCACTGGTTGGCAGCTATTTGGAGTACTTCTCCCTGAGCATTTGAGAGCAGCTGAGTGTAAAACAGCAGTAGCACACACAGTCACAATGGCTCATCAAACCCACTAAATCTCATGAGTTTCCAGGGGTGACAAAAATAAACAGATACAATGAAAGGATTCTCTCTGGCAAGATGAGCTCATAGACAAAATGAAATCAACCCCCTTGTGAAATGAATTTCTTTGAAAACAATATCTGCATCTTTGTACATCTAATGAAGTTAAGATTTTTTTCACTGGAAATGCTCTACCTGAGGGTCACATAAGCTAAGCAGTTTCTCTCAGGTGGGAAGAGAAAGAAGACAGGTGGGGGTTGACCGTAAAAAGGACAGGTTTTCTAGGTATCTTAGAGACACACAGGAGAGCCAGCAGAGAGGAGGGGAGGTCCTGCTGGTTAACTTTTACCAGAGACGCAGGAGGCAAAGCACATGGGGCAGGAGGCTGAGGACAAAGTAGGGACAGGAAGCCTTTTTGGGGTGAGGTGTCACATATGCATATGGTGTGAGCTTCATTAAAGAGCTACATTGCTTTTCAAAGTTTCTATAATTGCAGTTGTGTTTCTTGATACCATTAAGAGAATGGGCTACCATCTGATACCCCAGGATTAGTGAGGAGTTGTCAAATGTTAACTAATTGCCTATTTGCAACTGTGAAGAATCTGATAATGTACAAATTATTAAAATACAGAGCAAAGAGCAAAGTTGGTCTTTGGGCTCGGTGAGGTGATTCTCCTGTTAGACCCTCTTACTCACGTTACAGACTTCAGGATTTTTCCCAAGTCTAGACAATGTGGCCAAACAGGAAATAAACAATTTTGACCAAAAGTAGCAGGAGACTCTGCATTAGGCTGGAAATCATGACTGGATAAAAGTCTACAAAGAATTCACCCAGTAGAATGAAAAAAAAAATTGTGTGTGTGTGTGTGCATGTGTGTATAAATGTTCTCTTGTTATTTTGTTTGCTTCTATTAAAAAAAAAATTGCATGTACAAGAGAATTCTAATTTTATATAACTATATCCACAAGAGTAGATGGGAAATGGAATCAATACTTTACAACTAAATATAATCCACTAAATAATAAATTTATCAATAAACAATCACCAAATTCTTATTTGCTTGATAAAAGATGAAACTTACATGATATGCACATACACTGCAACATTAATGACTTTTCAGACAAGTGCCCTCTGAACCCAAGAAAAAATTACACTTGTCTAATTTCTACTAAGACACTAACAGAAACCATCTTAGCCTAATTTCCACCAAGAATTTCATACAGATAGAAAATGAGATAATCCAAGTGTTGTTTATATTCTAACATGGAAGCAGAGGGCCAGGAAGAAAGGCAGATAGAATAGAAAACTTCAAGGGATATTTCATGTACCCAAATTCGTTTTGTTTTATATACAAATTAATTTTCATACTTGGCTCCCAAAACTAAATGTACGAATATAATATTCTTTATTCATGAGTGATAGTGAGTGATGGAAGGGACCTTGGCTGATTTATTAAACTTCTGGTGGGACAGAAAGAGCTAAGCTAAAGGAACAGCAAATAATTTTGCAGGCAGGTGTTTGGAGATTGAGAAACAGGGAGTTTCTGCCCCCACCCATGTAACTCTGAATGGTTTGGAGAGCTACTGTGATATGGAGCACACAGGCCCTGGCTCCTCTAGGCTTTGCACTGGGAAACACTGAAAAGTGACCACATGGGCAAGAGACATCAGTGAAGATGGCCAAGGGAGCTGGGCGAGATTCTAGCTCAGGATCTAGATGAACCAACAAACTATAATAATGATAAGTTGATAATCATAGCTCATACTTACTGAGTGCTTATAACAGCCACATACTCTTCTAGACAAACACCCACACATGCATGCATGTGTGCACACAGGAGAAGTTCAGAAAATGGTACTGAAGTATGAGTTTATTTTAGTAAAAAAAAAAAAAGAATCCATTTATAGTTTTTTCATAATATTCATCTTCTATGAACTTTTTGGAAGACCACTTGTATATGTATGTGTGCGTGCATGTGCATGTGTATGTGTATGTGCGCATTTGTGTATGTGCAGAGAGGGTGAGAGTTTAATTCTCACAACTTTACTGGGTATATCTTATTATTATCTGTGTTAAGGTTTGCAGACAAAACCCCACCAAGTAACACAGTGCTCCTTTGCATGACATTGTCATCTGTGCATAGATTTCTCCAGAAATCCCTAAAGAGAGGACTGGTTGTGAAAGGACTGGTAAAATATTCAAGGTTCTAAATCCTATGAGTACTTTCTACCCTATGCCTAGACATCATTCTGGACAACTTCAGTGTCCATGAATTTGCCCAGTCCAACATTCTATCCTTGAGGATACATACTCAGAGCCACCTTGATTCAAGCAACCCTCACCTCTACTTCACTTGAGCTCCCCACAGCCATATGAACCCTCAGTCCTGTCCACACTCCAAACTACTGTACACCAAAAATCTTCAACTCTCTGAAACTGAGCCTCCTAGACTTCAGCTCCAGTTCACTCTCATTCCCACTCATCTTCACATTTCCTTCAAAGATGTCCTTGAGCCCTTATTTCCTTGTAGCCATTCAGCTGGCCTCAATTTCCAATTCCTGTTAGCCTCAACACCCACCACTTCCTGCATCTCTGTCCTTCTACTTTATGAGCATGAGTAAGTCTCAGTTCTGGATCTAGCCCATAACTTGCTTTATCTTCTTTTATACTTGACAGGTAAGTACTGATGAGAATACCATGCAGCTTGGTACCCCCGCAGTTCATGGTCTTCTGCTCCCACAGATCCTTAACAAAGGCTTTACCTTGACTTTGGTCAGTCCCTTTCTCTCCCCTCAGTGAATCCCCAACTGAATTTTTCTTTTTTTGTTTTTTTGAAAGGTTTTCACTATAGGGCGGGTGCACTCGCCAGACAGACAGAGAGAGACATAGAGACAGAAAGCAAGAAATCACCCCCCAGAGGGGACGGTCACGCCGCAATCCCTTCTCCTCCATTCTCCTCTCAGGATCTTGGGTGGGCACGCATGCACACGCGCCTGGCGTGAGTTTTAAGCCACCGGGTCCGGGAAGTGAACTGCGGTCAACTACGTGGGAGTCCAGCGACATAACTGCTGGTTCCCCCAACTGAATTTCAAAGTCTCATTTGGTATAAACTACTTCTGTATCCTGCCCCTTTTCTTACCCACAAAGTTAACTATCTTTGTATCCATCAATAACTTTTGCTTTCCATTCTTAGAGAATTAGATTGTCCCTTATACCCAAGACTCATCCTGTGCTCCACCTCCCATACTCTGTTCGTCTCCAGAAACCATTCATTTGCCCCATCCCTTCTCTTCTCCCACAGCCTCCTAGCTTCAGTTTCTCTAAGTTGGATCATTCTTCTTTCCCTCCTAAGGTGATCATGTCTTTCTCATGTTAGTAACAAAACTAAAAAGCAAAACCCCCTCCTTTCCCTTGCGTGGCCATTCTACAAATACTAACGGAGTGTTCTCTGGGTGCATGCGCTGTGCTGTCTGATGAGTTGCAACAGTGAAGCAGACAAGAGTCCTGCCCTTGAGGAGCTAAGAGACTGGAGAAAGAAGCAGACAAGTAAAAAAGCATTTGCTGTCTAGACAAGGGGTATTGTACAAGTAAACACAAAGCACACAGGAGGACTTGAAGGTTGGGAAGGGGAGAGTCAAAGAAACTACACAGTTCTATGTTGTCTACCCAATGTCCTAATTTGCTCCTTGTACTCCCAGTAAGGCAATATCTTTTACTTCGCATTCCTTTCCTTACTTTGAATCACTCCTCAAACCTCTGCAACACAATTCAATTCTCACCACTCCACGGACACCAACCTTGGTGTGGCCACCAGGGGCTCATACTTTGCCAAATCCAATGGATCATATGAAATCCTTCCCTTACTTATTCCCTTAACTGTGATCAACACTGTCAACACAGACTTTCTGGAAGTTCTGGTGATCATAACACAGTGCTCTTGTTCGACCCCTTCAAACCTTTCACCTCTCTGACAATGCCTTCTTAATCTTCGTAAGCTCCTCACTGATGTTCACCTCCACTTAAATGACTGTTCCTCAAACTCCATCTTTGGTCTTGCACTTGTTTATCACCTATCTGTGGATGATATCATTAAACCGTTGCACTACTGTCTCTCTGCTGATGACACCCACACGGTTCTCCAGGCCTGTCCTCTCTAAGCTCTAGACTCCTATACTATAAAGCTCTAGACTCCTATACTGTATCCAGCTGCCTTTTGAACATATCCTCCTGGCTCTTCCCTGCACACTTCAAACTCAATGTGTCCCACACTGAAATAATCAGGTATATTTCTCCAGATGGGCTGCTCAATATCAGCTGGTGATTCTAATAACCACCTAAGTCATAAAGCCATAGATATGGAAGCCATTTCTCCACTTCTTTTTCCTCATCCTCCTATCTTCAATCAGTTCTGCTGATTTGTCCTCCAAATATATATGAAACCTGTACTTTGCTCTTGATCCCAGTGCTCTAATTCAGGTATTCATTCATTCATCTGAAATAGTTTCACAGACGCTGAACTGATCCTCTCATTTCTTTTATCTTGCATTATCTTTGTACCAGTAAGACCTTTCTGAAAGAAAAGCTGACCATTTCATCATAATGCTTGAAATCTTCATTAATATTCTATCATTTAAAAAATAAAATTCCAAGCTCCCTAGTACAGCAGACAAGACTCTTCATAACTTTGAACTTATCAACTTTCTAGCCTCATTTCTCATTCATTCAGTCGGTCAAAAAATATTTATTGAGTGTCTACCATGTGTCAGGTGCTATTGTAGATGTGGAGAATATATAGTAAATAAAAAACACAGTAAACATGAAATATCAGTAAAATATATATAGTATGTCAGATAGGAGTTAGTGCCAAGAAGAAAAATCAAGTATGGAAAAAGGATATAAAGTATAGGGTGGGGTGGAGATTTGTCAATTTAAAATCAAATGGCATTTAGGCAAGACTTAACGGAAGTAACTGTATAAAGGACCAACACACAGAAAGAGAGATACATGCAGGGTCTTCAAAAACTTCATAGAAAATGCATATCTTGGAAAAACCGTACGGATCTCAAAATTTTTCGACACAACAATAAATTCATACTTTGATTCTGTTTTTCCATGAACTTTCTGAAGTCCCTTCATGTTTCTCCTGGGCACACTTCTGCTATAAGGTCTTTGTACTTTGTTATTTCTACTAAAATGGTTCCATCTCAGACATCAACGTGTATACCCAGGGAGTATGAGGAGGCTTGATGTGTGAAGCAGACTGAGAAAGGGAGAGAACAGTACAAGAGTAATTTAATTAGAGGAGAATAGTAGTTCCTTAAAGGTCATTGTTGAGGAGTCACTCTAAGTGAGAAGAGAAGTCATTGGGAGCCACTGGAGGGATGTGAGGAGAGAAGTAACATGCTCTGACCTCAATTTTAATAGGATCACCATAGCTGCTATATCAAGATTACAGTGAAAAAGGCAAATACAGAAACCGGAAACCAGTTAAGAGGCTACTGTGAGAATCCAGGCAAAACGTGAAAATAGAAGGCAGAGCAGAGAAGTGCATTTGGAATGTGCTGCTTTATGAAGGAAGCGCTGAGGATTTGCTAATGTCCTGGATGTGGGAGAACAGGGAAAATCAAAGATGACTTTCTTTTTTCCTGGTCTGCGCAACTAGGAGAATGGAGTTGCTGTTTACTAAGATGAAAAAATATTTTTAGAGAATTAGGGAGGGACAAATTCACAAGTTTTATAAGAGCAGGATCAGAAACTAGTTCTTTAAAGGGGAGATGATAAATATCTGAGCCTTTGGGAGTCACATGGGGGTACATCACAACTACACAACTCTAAAACTGCAATGCAAAAGTAGACAAGCACAATACTGCAACCCATGAGTGTGTCAGTGTTCCAATAAAACTTTATTTATGAACACTGACGCTTGATTTCATATCATTTTCACATCATAAAATAATGTTCTCAATGTTTTTCAACCATGTAAACATATTAAAAAAAAAAACCTTCTTAGTTTATAGGCTGTAGAAAAGCAAGCAGCAGGGAAGATTTAGACTACTGACCTCTGTTCTAGAACTTGTTTGGTTTTCAGCAATACAATCTATGACTTCTAACATTTAATTCAGCTGTAATTATCCATGTGAATAGGGGAGGACATTTTTTCATTGCCTTTCTGTCACCAGCCCAGATTCTGACATGAGTTGCTTAGCAAGACAAACTGGGATCTTTATTTTAGACATATTTACTCCATAAAATAGAAAAGCCCCATAATAGGCAACAAAACATTACAAATTTGGTAACATTTAATATATTCTCACCTTCTCAAAAATAAACCCATGCAGAAACTAAGGAATACCCTTAAAGGTATATCTTCACTCCAATGGGGGAGAGAGGCATCAGAAAACTAGAAAAATAAACTGTGTTTGTGAAACTGATAGACTGCTTTTAAAAGGAAATAATTGGTCTTCTCCTGGGAGTTTCAAATGCTCACATTTTAAGCTTAAGTTTTTCTTTCTTTTTTTTTAATAGATTCACTGTAAAAAGAAAAGAGTCAGCACCTAGGGAAAAAAATTATTCTTACAGAATAGATGTGTCAAAAAAAAAGACCCTGAAATTTTTTAACTCATGGATTTGGTCAGATGCACAATTTCTTGAGTCACAGACTCCTGCACTAGGGAGCCCAATAATTGTACAATAACGCAATCAGTGGTAGACCTCAGTGATGTTTTTAGAAAATCATTATCAAGAGGTCAGTCCTGAGTACTAGCAGTTAGTTAGTAATGGCTATGTCACTGGACTCCCATGAGTTGACCGCAGTTCCGAGTCCTGGACCTGGTGGAATAAACTCACGCTGGGCGCATGTGCATGTGTGCCCAAGATCCCAAGAGGAGAACGGAGGAGAAGGGATTGAGGCGTGGGCATCCCTCTGGGGAGTGATCTGTCAGTTTCTGTCTCTCTATCTCTCTCTGTCTTTCTGGCGAGTGCATGCACTCTATGGCAAATACTTCTCCAAAAAAAAGAAGTTAGTCCTAACTTGGAATCCACTTGATGTTTTGTAAATGTTGCGGTTAGTATCAGTAGTTTTGGCATCTGTCAAACTTGGTGTAAAATCTGTGGGTAGCAATTTATTAATTACAAGATCATGATTAAGTTGCTTAAAATCTCCAGGCTTCACTTTCTTAATCTACGAAGTAGGGATTAAGATACCTACACCTTATCATATTAACTGGGATAATATTTGTAAAATCTTTAACTGAATGTCTGGTCCAGAATAAATGTTCAATAAATGGAAATTCGGATATTTTTAGATACAGTATGTTAAAATTCTCTTTCTCACTTCACAAAGCTTCCAGTAAGAAATGGGGATAAATGTTAAAACAGATGACTGAAAAGATGTAAAAAGCCACCCCTTCACTCATTTTACCAGTACATGTAGGACACAATTAGGACGCCATACCTTCTCAAAGGCACACTGAGGGTTTCTGCAAACAGCAGGTTTGCAGATAACGATATCACCATGGCAACGGCAGTACTGGCATGAATCGGGCTTCCAAACTGTGGCATCCTGCAAAGAAGCACAAGCTCTGATTTAAAAACTGATCAGTCAAGGTATGAGCACACCATCGATAGCCCTCTCTCTGAACAATTAAAAGGCAACAAAAGTCACAGGCACACCACACAGGGTCCTTGCTGGGCACTGATTAAACCCTGAGAGGCAATAAAAGCAGTCTAATCTATTCCACAACAGTCAGGCCACGTAGCTAAGACAAGGGCACGCAGCACAGAGCTGTCGATACCCAGAGTAAAAACCATCGATTGGCCTGAAACCTCCAGAGGACAACCCTCTCCCTGACTTGAAGTTTCTCTTTGTTGTTAACTAGCAGAAACCATCAGAGCGTGTTTAAAGGAAAATGACACTTGGACGAGCACTAACAGGCATCCTGAAAGCAGTATTCGCCACTAGATGTTATAAACAGCTCAGACTTCACGTTGCATATCTTCGCTTCTATCTCCTTGAGCACTCATTGTAAGTAAGAAGCATGTGCGTGAGCGCTTCCATTTTTTTAAAGACAGACCCCCCCCCATACATGTAGTGGCAGCTATGAGGAGCCTAGCTGTGTGCTAGGTACACTGAAGGACAAATGGACCTCAGTAAGTGTGGATGCCATCAATAAGGAACTCACAGACAATTCTGGGTCAAGAACTTGAGGGAATTAAACAGACGGAAAGTGATGAAACTATGTCGTTACTCTCTGGGCTCAGCGAGTCTCAGATTTCTTTTCTATTTCTCACTTCCCATCATGCTGAATCTACACGTCAATTGTGACTATTTGTAAGTAACTCTCAATCTAACTGTTTCATAGATTCCACAGAGACCTGAGTCTCTCCCACTGAAAGGCTGTTCTGGGGCTAGCTAGTGATATTGTGGTTAAGGCAACTGGAGTCTACACGGCCAGCCAGGTGAATCAAATCCTGGACTCAGAAGCCTGAGAAACATGCCAGGCACATGAGCATGTGTACCCCAAATCCTGAAAGACAGGGAAAATGGAGAAGGGACTGGGGTGTGACCATCCCCATGGGGGGTGCTTTCTCACTCTCTCTCTCTCGCTCTTTCTATCTGGTGAGTTCGTGCACTCTCTGATAAAAAATTTTAAAAGGAGGAGAAGGGAGGGAGGGAGGCACATCGTTTGGAGGGTTTTGATTTGAAGCAGTAAAGATACCATAAGCTATACTGAATGAAATTCATTTTCCTAGAGAGTTCCTAATGCGAACTCCTACTCTGTACAATTGAAAATAGCCACATTGTTTGGCTTCATGTTAAACACTAACTCTTGGGCTAGTAGTTACATTGCTGGACTCCTACATGGCCAATCACAGTTCAAGTCCCAGATCCAGCAGCTTGAAACTCAAGGCTGGGTTTGTATGTGTGTGTGCCCAAAATCCCTGGAGGAGAATGGAGGAGAAGGGATTATAGTATGGCCATCCCCCCTGGGGGGGGGGGATTTCTCGATTTCCGTTTCACG
>NW_006159811.1:5236589-5251153 GCF_000334495.1 Tupaia belangeri chinensis
TCTTTCCCTGGCTAGTGCATGCATCCTAAGGCAAAAACATCTAATAATAATAATAATAAAATAACAAAAAACACTATCTTTTAAGAGTGCTGCCCATATTATGCTCTGGTTTAAAACTATCCCATGGATCTTTACCTTGGATAGGGTAAAATGCAGATCCCATAATCCAGCCCTCACCTATCCCTAGTCTTGGTGAATCTCGCAGTCCTCAGACTTCCATCCTTCACAGCTTGGTCAAGCTATTGGACAGCCCCAACTTCCCCTTAACTGGTCTCGCATCTCACTCTCCTCCTGGGATCCCTGCTAGTCACTGACTTTGGCAGTTTACAAACCAGCACTCTTGTTTCAGGCCTCAGGCTTAGAGAGGAACTGTTCCTAACCCTTAACCTCCACCAGGCTCAGCGCTTCAGCTCTTCTGTGTGGCCCTGCTGCACCACCTGCATGCAACCAAGCTCTACTGCACTGAACATTCCCACTGACCTCGCCAGACTAGACTCTAAGCCCCTCTGACTCGGCACTGTCCTTTGCCTGGCACACCACCGCAGGTCTTTAAAAAAACAAGAGTTAGTAAGTTCATAAGTTGCTTAATGAGCATCCCCCATGAGGGGACACTTCCCCACTTTCTCTCTGTCTCCACTTTAAATTTTCTCATCCTTTTTTTTAGAAAGATTTTTGCTATAGGGCATGTGCACTCGCCAGAAAGACAGAAAGAGAGAGACAGAAAGCGAGAAATCACCCCCCAGGATGGACATGCTGCAATCCTTTCTCCTCCAATCTCCTCTCAGGACTTTAGGCATGTACGCGCACATGCCCAGCATAAGTTTTAAGATGCTGGGTGGTCTGAGACTCGAACCCCAGTCAACTAAGTGGGAGTCCAGTGACGTAACCTTGGGCTGGTCTTTCTCATCCTTATTTTTTCCAACTAATTTAAGTGCTACAAACAATACTTTAGCGAGGATTAAGAAAAGTTTCTAAGCCCTTGATAAAGTCATCAGGAAACCAACAGGACCTGAGCTGGGAGAAGCTGGGAAAATGGTGGATGCTAGCAAGAGATAATCAATTAATTAATTAACAGTTAATTAATTTTATGTGCCACCTTGGTCAGGCTATGGTGCCTACTTGTTTGGTCAAACACCAGTCTAAATGTTGCTGGGAAGGTATTTCATAGGTGAGAGTCATATGTACAATCTGTTGATTTTAAGTGAAGGATCTTACCTTCCATAATCTGGGCAGGATAATCTCCTTATCCAATCAGCTAATGGCCTGAATTCCCAAAAATTGAGGTTTCCCAGAAAAGATAAGATTCAACCTCCAGACTATAACATGGAAATTCTGCCTGAGTTTCCAGCTTGCCGACCTGCTCATTAGATTTTAGACTTGCCAGTCCCATCAATCTCATGAGCCAATTCCTTAAAATTTGACGTGTGTGTGTGTGTGTAAAAATAAAGTCATCCTTTAGGATCAAGAAATGCTAAGTTTGGGCTGGAGGTGGTACAGCTGTAAACTGCAATGCTCTGCGAGGCAATCACACAAGAGAAGGTTCCCAGTTCAAGACCACAGGCCTCCCTGAGTATGCTGGGCACACTCCTGCCCATGATCCAGGATAAGCTGTAGGCTCAGGAGACTGTGGAGTCAAGACCTTATTGGGGGTATATGCTCGTTTTCTCTAATAAATAAATAAACTTTATAAAAAAAAAAAAGAACTGTTAAATCCATAACCTTTTAGGGAGTGTACTTCAAATACAGGAACCTCTCTAAAGTCATCTAAGAAATATAAATTATATCTGAACTGAGATTACCTTCCCAGTGTCTACTTTACAAAAATTCTGAATCAAAGCAAATGACTACCAGGCCTAGCTTGGAACACTTCTAAATTTCTTTCTCCTTCTTGTTACAAAACATTCTTCAAAATTGGCAATGGTGTCAATACAACACTATGACAACTACAATCTACACTTACCCCAAAGAGCAATGACAAGAGAGTGGCAAAAGCAAAATCATTCCCATGATGCAATATGCTTGTTGCTGACTTTGAGAAAGCATTATTTTCGAGATCTAGATTAAATAAGAATGACGATCTCACAAAGCCGGCAGCTACCATTTATGATTACTTATCTTACACTGACCACTCTTGGATCACAAAGAGTTGATACCAGGGACAACTGTGCTACAAGAGGAGGGCCACTCTCCCAACCTCTGCTGCCATCTTGAGAGGCTGGGGGAAGTAGGTGCGAGACAGGGCAATGCCAAGCACTTATAGACGACAACCCGATAAAGCTATATTCTTTATTATTCTTGTTTATCAGATGAGGAATCAGGATGAGAGAAACTGAAAAATTTGCCCAAGTTCGCCAAGTTCTTGTAAGACCTGTGGACTCAGGCTCTGAGGTAAGACTGCCTGTGTTTGAGTCCCGGTTGTCACCATATAGCTGTGAGTCTGTTATGGAGTTAAGATGGCTAGGTCCCAGGTCCTTCATCAGTACAATAGGGATGTTAACGTAAAGTAAGAATGCTCACGGTATATACTCCATAGGGTTACTAAAAGGATCAAATAAGTTATTATATTGGGGAACAGCAGTTAGCGTAATGGCTATGTCGCTGGACTCCCACGTAGTCGACCGCAGTTCGAGTCCCGGACCCGGTGGCTTAAACTCACGCCAGGCGCATATGCATGCATGCCCAAGATCCCGAGAGGAGAATGGAGGAGAAGGGATTGCGTCATGGCCATCCCCCCTGGGGGGTGATTTCTCACTATCTGTCTCTCTGTCTCTCTCTGGCTGGCGAGCACATGCGCCCTATGGCAAAAACCTCTCCAAAAAAAGAAAAAAAAAATTTTTAAATAGGTTATTATATTTAAGGATATATAGTGTCGAGCACTTACCACAGGCCCATTAAATATAATTCATTTTTTATTTCGAATCCAAATGCTTTTATTATGTTACAGGCATTCAGCAAATAACATCTAAACATTTCCTTTTCTCAGATTGAAAACATCCCCATAACCACCTTGTCTTTCCCATCTTCTCACTCCTGTCTACACAAGTAGACCGAACAGAGTAAACTTATTACTTTATAGGCCGGCAGGTGGCATGGTGGTTGAGGCGCTGGATCCCAGACCTGGCAGCTTGGGCACGTGTGCATTTGTGTGTGCCCAAAATCCAGAGAGGGACTGAGATATGACCACTGCCCCTAGGGACTGGTTTCTCACTTTCTCTTTCTCTCACTCCGTATCTCTCCAGCAAGCGCATGTGGCCTATAGCAAACTAAAATAAAATTATTACTTTATTTGGACCTTAGCACCGAAGGACAGAACACCGCAGCGGAGAGAAGAATGAATCTGTTGGGTGAGTTTTCAAGACTACTTAGGTCATTTAAAAAGTCTCTGTCACTAAGCTGGCATTCCCAGAAGCCTGGGACTTCCTTTAGCTCAGACACCGGCTGGCCACACGGGCTCATTCAGACACACCTACTCCTGGTGTGATTCTAAAGTGCCAGCCAACTTTACTCTCTTTGGATGCAACATTCTCACACCAGCCTTCAATTCTTCTTTATTCTGCAATTATTTTCACAGTGACCGCAAGCTCTTAGATAGCCCATTATACTTTTTAGCAGGCCTCAATTACTGGACTTAGCTTATCAACTAAATAGGATCTTTTATGAACATGAAGTAAGTTTTTCACTTTCATTCAAAACATAATTTCCTTTTTGTAAACTTTTTTTTAAGAATTATTTTCTTTAGCTTTTTTAAAAAATGTAATTGGAGAGGGACAGAGAGAAAGAGAGAGCGAGAGGAAGAGAAAGTGAGAAAGCAACCCACCAGGCCCGGGACTCGAACCACAGTTGACTATGTAGGAGTCCAGCACCCTTAAACACCATGCCACCTGCCGGCACCCATAAAACATAATTTTCTCTACATTAATTTGAAGTTTAAATTTATCTGGGCCCAAGCCTTCCTAAATTTGTTCACATATCTGTCTTCCCAGAAGAATATGACTCTTCTCACAAGAGAGGGGGCAGAAAGTGAGAAAGAAACCCTCGGGGAGATGACCACAATACAATCCCCTCCTTCAATCCCTCCTATAGGGATTTGGGGCATGCATGCAAACACACTTGGCTTGTTTTTCAAGTCGCTTGATCCAGGACTCAAACTGTGCAGCTAGCCATGTGGATCCTTCTGCCTTAATCACTACTTCACTGGCTGGTCCAGACTATGACGCAAGGAAGGAGATCTTTTTCTTTTTTTTTCTTTGCGGACTCCTTTCACAGCACAATCCTAAATGTTGGCTGAATTAATTAAGAAACAACTCTAAGTACTTAGTAACCCTCATGGAAACATGTGCCCAAATGAACTGAGATCCCGAATTAGGCTGTGAGAGCTTGAAAAAACAATGTTTATTTAAATAATGTCACTACAGGCCTGGCCACAGTGATGCACGGTAGTGGCCACTCTGTGATGCTGGAAGCGATATGGAATATTGAGGGCTAGTTCCCAGGCAATCGACCTGTACTAGCTGGGTGCATGCAGGCACGTGCTCACAAGCCTGGTTGGCGGGGAAGGCTAGAAAGAGGAGTGCAGTGTGAAACCCTGTGGAGGGTGCTTATCACAGTGTGAAATCCTGTGGAGGGTGCTTATCTTTCTCTCTCTCTCTCTTTTTTTCTCTCTCTCAAGAAAGAAAGAAACTTTAAAATAATAATAATAATAATGTCAATACAAAATCCCCAAAATGTTGAATATTACTATTTCATAGGTGTCAAACTATATCTAAAGAAAAACTTCTTAATTTAACCAATGGCTCTGTCATAAAATGTCCTTATATTAATGTCCTCATGAAAGTAAATAATTTATGGTTAATTTTAAATAAAATGAGCCCTTTGCCAAGGCCTGGATAGATGGCTATATATTTTTCAGGTCTAAATCTTTATGAATCAATTTCTATAGTCCCATAAAATTGCTTTATGAAAGTACGAATACTGGAGTTCTTCAATAGCTAAAACTTTGAATAAACCATAAAATCTAAAGGAATAACATTGTAAAATAAGTTTTACAGATTTTCTGTTACTACTGCAATTCCATCTCTTTATAATCCTTTCTTCCAGTCTAACACACTCTGCAGAGAACTGTATTCATGCTGGAACATTCACTTTACAAGCTAAGTGATGTATTGTATAAAAGAAATTAAAATAAAATATATTTTAAAAGATTCTTAAAATAGTTTTTCACTAGGGTATAGATTAAATAATTAGCTTACTACAAACATAAAAAGCAATCAAAATATGATCCATTTAAATGGCTTTTAACATTTTTAATAATACATGTATAAAGTTTTCAGATAATATAATGCCTCCGTCCCCAAATACTTTAAAGTAATAGCAAGATTTTTTTTAAAAAACTTACTTCACTTGGTTATGTATCTATTGAACATTTGATTAGGCCTTAAAATAAACAATGAATATAGCCCTTATCTCAGATTTCTAGGGGGAAATTATTTATAGTATTCTGAAGAACAGTATAGCAACTACTGGCATAAATTTTCTTTCATCAGAATGGTATAATAACTCCACTTTAATTATTGATTAATTCTTCTCATTTTAAATCCATTGGCTTCTTAAACCAAAAATGAGAAGGAATAAAGCTTCCCAAGTCTATGCTTTCCAGTTAAAAAGTAGTACATAGAATATCATGTTTTATAATAGGTATATATATTAAATGTGTATAGAAACAAAGTATGGAATTGTATAAACAAGTAAGTAGATGGTCATTTCTGGGTATAGATGCTGGGTAACTTTTAATGATATAACTTTAAAGACTTTTTTTTTTTTCTTTTTTTAGGTGTTTGCTATAGACCATGTGTACCCACCTGGAAAGAGATAGAGACAAGGGAAGACATAAAGTGGTAAATCTCCCATGGCCACACCACAACCACTTGTCCTTCACGCTCGGGATTTTGGGCATGCATGAACATGCACTTGGCATGTTTTTCAAGCTGCCAGTTGTTGGACTTGAACCATGGAGTTGTCCATGTGGTATCCAGTCACTTCATTTTTTTATTTATTATTCTTATTTATACATTCAATCAGTATACATCATTTAGATTGTAAAGAGACTTTACCCGGCATGATATACACCTCAGTCCAGCCCAGTTGAGAATACTATACAAATCCTCATTAACAGATAATAAACCATATCTGTGTCCCATAGATGTCTTACCTCTTTATTTTTTTCCCTAAGTATCCTTTCCTACACTCTTCCCCTCCCATACTCTCCTTCCAGTTTGTCTCTAGTGTCCATAACAATTTTCATTGCTTTTATGTCCTCCAGACTTTCAGTCGTAGAGTGCACACTTGAACCATGGAGTTGGCCATGTGGAATCCAGCCGCTTTAACCACCATGGAATCTGCTGGTCCACTCTAAAGACTTTTTAAAGTTACTTTTAAAATATAAGATAGATGGGCCAGCAGGTGGCATGAAGGTTAAGGTGGCTGGATCACAAACAGGTGAACCTGCAGTCTGCATCACAGACCCAGCAGCTTGAAAATCATGCTGGCTTCCTGTGTGTGTGTGTGTGTGTGTGTGTGTGGGTGTGCGCAAAAATGTGTGTGTGTGTACAAAATCCCAAGAGGAGAATGGAGGGGAAGGGACTGAGGCATGACCATCTGTGATTTCTCACTTTCCCTCTTTCTCTCTGTCTCTGTCCAGTGAGCACACATGCCCTATAGCAAATAAATTAATAAATAAATATAAAATAAATACAAGATAGAAGAGGGGGCTGGACAGAAGCACTACAGGATAATGCTAAGCTTTGTGAGGCTGACCCACTTGGGGAGGTTGCAGGTTTGGATCCAGAGACCTCCCTGAGTACACTGGTCATGTGTGTGTCCATGATCTGGAGCTGGCTGAGGCTGGGATGGATCATGGTGTCAGAAACCTGTTGAGGCTAATAAACCTATATATATATATATATATATACACACACACACACACACACACACATATACATACACACATATACATATATATGTATACACACACATATATGGTGTGTATACATATATATGTTTATAATGTACATAAAGTAGAACAAAAATAATGTGCTTTATCTCCCCTGCCAACCATAAGTAGATTGAACCTTGGCTTTGCAGTTGAACTGGCATGCAGAGAAGAGATATTACCAAAACCACTTAGCAAATGTATACCATCAGACAATTTACCTGAACTTCCTGAGCTATCCCCAAATCTTCTGTACTCAGTAAACTTTTTAAAATGAACTGTGTCCCCTACTTATCCTTCAAAGCAACAACAAAGACTCAATATTCAACTGGACCTCATATCTTCATTTCTGTAGGTTCATTTTCTTGGCAAGCTGGGTTTTCAGGAAAGATAATCCATAAAAAAGAGTTCTTTGACCCCACTCCAGTTCGGGCACAGAAATAATGGTCCTTGTTTGTCAAGGAACCATAAAGAAACGAATCAATAACTCTCATAAGGTTATTTTAGAGTGCAATTCTTTTCCCAAGTGCCCTTCCTCAGACAGCCTAGATAAACAATACCTTTTCATTTGGTCTCATTTTAAAGTTCATGTAAAGCTCTTCATTCAGTCCCAAATAAAAGAGCAAAGGACACTTATTGTTAAGAAAAGATACAAGACTTTGTAGTTATATTAAATTCTCTCCTTTCAAAAGAACCACATACAAGTTAATGCCCCCCGAAACAGAAAATGGTGCACCACATCCTGTCTGGGACCTATTTCACTGGTTTGTTCTGTATAATTTCCCCTTAAGGAGTTCCTTGTTTTGCACCCAGGAGCTAAGTCATTTTCCTGCTCAGCATCCTGCCATGATAGGCTTATCCTGATCTCCTCTTCTAGCTGTCTTAAAATGACAAACCTGAAGGCATCAGCTATAAGAATATCAACGTGGATACAGAAACAAGAGCATGAGTCACAGATGAAAAGATAGCTGCTATTTATAACTTAAAATGTCTTTGTTCAAGAGACCCTGAATAGCACAGCAAGTTAACATCACGTTCTCGTACAGATGTCTTAGAATAGAGTGGCAAAGGGTGGAGGCAGGGAAAGGGCAGGGAAGGAATGAACCATCTCCCAGGGCTGCTACACACAGGATCTCACTGTCCCTCAGCACCTTACGAACAAGGCAGCACGACCCTGATTTTATCAGCGAGGGAACAGGGTGTGAAAAGGCTGAGTCATGTGTCCACAGCTCAGCTGGTATGTATATATTTTCTATGCTACACTGTTATCAGAGAATACCAATAGCAATGCCTTATATTTATTATACAGCAGTCTTACTCTGTCCATTCACTCTCACTTCCACCCTCTCTAACTTTAATAGACTGACCAGGGAAGGCACAGGAGGGCAGACTGCCTGCATTTACAGATGAAACGGACTGGGAGGTTTAAACGATGCACCTGCTAAATATGTCCCCGTGAATGCAACGATATCTCCTCACTACCACCACCATTCCCCTCCCCCCTCCTTTTTTGCTATAGGGTGCATGCACTTGCTAAAGAGAGACAGAAAGAGAGGGGGAAACTGAGAAACCTCCTCCAGGGGGGCTGGCCACACCGCAATCCCTTCTCTTCCATTCTCTTCCTGGGATTTGAGGAATGCACATATGCATGTGTCCGGTGTGATTCTCAGGCTGCTAGGTACAGGACTCAAATCGCACAGCCAGCCATGTGGGATCCAGCACCCTATCCGTCATGCCACTTGCTACCCCATCCTCATTCCTCTTAATCTAACTTCCACAAGGCTTCCAGGTATCAGCTTAAATATCACTCCCCCTGGAAGGCCTTATCTGCCCCTTAACAAGTACATATTTCCCTGTGCCATGTTCCCAGACATCCTCTTGCTTCCACAAAGTTAGGCTTACTCCTCCAAGTTTTATTTTGCACTAAACATAAAAACAAAGAACAGATTTTGTCTTGCACTTCTGGATTCCAGATTCCTCAGTACTTTCACATCTATTTTGCTTCTTCCTAAAACTTTTTACAACCGATTTTATCATCACCTCCATTTTATAAATGAGGAAACCAAGTTTCAGAAAGTCTAAATAATATTCCCGAAACTCGTAACTAATGGTATCGATATCTGAACCAATGTCCATCTGACTCTAAAGCTTATGTTTTCAACCATCTTCACCTCTGAACCCACAGGTGTGGTCCCTGAACACAAGATTCCATACCACACTAACTCAAGCAGCAATGCTAGAATGGCAGAGGAGGTACATTTGAGTTCAAATACTAATTCATTTGCTTCTTAGTTTTTGGAACTTTGGATAAACCCCTTGGCTTCTTTGAATCTCTATTTCCTAGGATGCAAACTGCAGATAAGATTGGACTGAATCAGGTGACAGTGAAGCTGAAATTAGGTACATAGTTATCAGCATAGTGACTTGCCCATAATGACTTGTCCATAGGAAGCACTCAATAAATGGAAGCTATGAGTTTGGTCACTTGGCACAATCTGAATCTGTTCTTCTGTGACAAAGGGAGTAGATGTTACATTGAGATCTGTAGACAATCCCTCCTGAAATTTCCAGCTCCCAAGATAAGGAAAAGTTCACTTTCCTATAGCCTAAATGTTTGCACACTATTCTACTATTGGGTGCTGTGGAAACTATATTTCTATAGCAGTATGCCAAAAAAGAAAAGAAAGGAACAAAAAAAAAAAAAGAAAAAGAAAGAAAGAAAGAAGAAGAAATGAAGGAAGCAAAGAAAGAAGGAAATAAATCAGAATATCTTCAAAATATAAAATATCCAGAGAATATGTAGCTCACTTCGAATTCCGAGGCAACTGAAACACAGGCTTTTTCTCTAAGTCTTTTATTTCTTACAACCAGCTTTCCATCTGTTCTAACAATCCTGTTACAGTGAAAGCTCGACCCAAGAAAACCCCAATGGCAAAATAACACTTATAAATTCCTCAAGAAGTTAACCACAGAAAAAGTTCCATTATGAATAAAAAGTCTGCCTCGTATATCCCCTGTAAGTAATCCAGATACTAGGGAGATTCTACTACAGCTTAAGCTTGTAATTACTTTTTTTTTCCTTTATCAATTCAGCTCCCAAAGACTTCATTTCATATTCCTAAGGCAAGTCAAGAAAAAAAATTAAGCATTCAAAATGTTTGCACATGAAATTAAATTATAGCTATACCATTATCTCTCGTATTAAAATTATTTATTTCCTTGTCTTCTTCCTCCACTAGATCATTATCATTTATTTTATAATTAGTTTTTGACTCGTCTCTCTCCACTCCCAAGAGTAGGTATGTATGTATATACGCATCGTGTTCTCAGAGCTCCCATATTCCCCTTAGTGACTAAAATGCAGCAAGCACTTAGTTAAAGTTTCAAATGAGCTGATGAATAGATGGCTGGGTAAGCAGATGGGTAAGTGGATGGATGGATATTCCCAAATTTAAAGGTACATTGCTAGGTATTTCATGATGTCAACACTGAAAAGTCAGATTTACAAACAAGAACACTTCACTCACACACTGCCCTTTAAAAGCTCTGCAGCCACCATTTTCAATCTGCACTGTTTGAGATCTTGCCTTCTGGACTTATGTCTTAGTCAAAATCTTCACTTTTAAAGATCCCTTCTTTTTTTTTTTTTTGAGAGAGAGATTTTTACTATATGGCACATGTGCTCACTGGAAAGACAAAGAGAGAAAGTAAGAAATTGCCCCCTAGGGGGTGGCCATACTGCAATCCCTTTTCCTCCATTCTCCTCTTGGGACTTTGGGCACACATGCATATGTGTCTGGCATGAGTCTCAAGCCACCAGGTCCAGGACTCAAACCGTAGTTGTCCATGTGGAAGTCCAAGACCTCAACACGATGACATCTCCTGGCCCTTTAAGTCCCATTTTAAAATGTCATTACATGGGACCAGCAGTTGGCATAATGGTATGTTGCTGGACTCCCACATAGTTGACTACAGTTCGAGTCCCAGACCCAAAGGCTTAAATTCACACCGGGCGCATGTGTGTGCGTGCCCAAGATCCAAAGAGGAGAATGGAGGAGAAGGGATTGCAGCGTGGCCATCTTCCCTGGGGGGGAGGGGATGATTTCTCGCTTTCTGTCTCTGTCTTTCTGGCGAGTGTGTGTGCCCTATAGCAAAAACCTCTCCAAAAAAAAAAAGTCATTACAAAAGTTATAGGTCCATACATATCCTCATATCTAGTATTTACTGAGCAACTATTACACAGACACACACACATATATATACACATATATAGGACATGTATAATATGTATACACATGTATGTACATCATAGATGCATACACATACAATGTGTACTCTATATATACATATATTCCACACATACCTATGTATATATGTATTGACATTTAATCCTCACAAAAATCCTATGAAGTAGTTACATAGCCACTTAAGTTTTATAAAACAAGAAACTGAAAATTAAAATATTTGGTCAGTTACCATATAACTGGTAAAGTCAGGATTTGAACCCAGGACTGCTTGGTTTCAAAGATGATTTTCTTTCCAGTGAAAAACAATATTGGTTCCAAACAGAACAGCTCTCAACAGGTTTGCATTTCCCTGATCGATAGGCCTAATTGACTTTGGATGCTACCACCACCTACACGCTGACTCTTTGCAGTTGGCACGAATTGCTGGAAGGGAGCAAATCAGGGATTGAAACGTGCAGTCAGTCCTCTCTCAGCAACCCAACTCTCAATATCTTACTCGATCTCAAGATTCTAGGAAAACAAAAACAGCTTCTCTGAAAATGTTTGAGGAAGTGTCCTATAGAGCCACACGGCACAATAAAATGATGACGACACAGTCATGACACTACTGTAAACACTGCTCGACCTCCTTAATCTTGGCCAATGAGAAGAGTATAATAATTACTCAGCTGTTGCTATTTCTATTTCTTGGATTCAGAGTAGAAATATTCCTCAAATGTCCAAGTCAGAGATAGTTGATAGGTTTTATCATACACGCCACCCCTGGAATAGTGATCTGAAAGGCTGCATTGAAGAGGATTCTGAAGCTCTGTCCAGGCAGGTTAAGTGGGAATGATTACCACTGTCCGCATGAGTTCAGGGTTAAGCTGAAGGGAGGATGGAGGTACCAGTACCACATGTTCTCACGTGCAAAGCCAATGTCATCCACACTAATGTATTGTTCCCTGTCCTCGTTTGATTCACAAAGGAAAGTGGAAATGAAATAAAGAAAGCAGGTTGGCTGGGCCAAAACCACTAAGATGATCAAATTTAATGACGAGCTAATGATCTATATTTGACTTTCCTTATTTTTCCATTAAGCTACTCAACTCTTTCCAGACATGGAAACCGCTCCTCATTCATAACTAGTTTGTGAAATGGGTTTCTGTTCTGTACCAGCTACCATCCCCAAGAATGCCCTGGCACAGATCACAATATGGCGAGTGAGTTTAGCATCTTCACTCCTGGGATATGTGGATCCCACTCCCATTTCAAACCAAGAGGAAATTAACTCGCAGTTCTCATGACAATGACATATTGACTAAGTACTCAGACCAGGCTATTCACTCCCACAGTCAGCAAAATACACCGTGGTTGTGTCCTCTGACACCACAAGAATGCATGATTGGATTTGCTTCAAGCCTCACTGTTTGCCAGGAAGTCACTGATGAGAAGCAGGTATTGAGTGTCTCCGAGGAAGACCCTCCCAGGGTTTGTTGTTAAATCCAGAGGCAGAATCCAGAGCAATTACACTTCTGGTACAATTACCAGCATCACCCACTCCCTGCCAAAGTGAGGAGACTTGGCAGTTGAATAATACAGCTTTCATTTTACATTTCCACTCCAATTAGCTGACAGTACTAGTCAATTGGCTGAATAAAACAAAATGCAGGGAAAGTTGAAAGGCCTCTGTGTGGTTTGCAGAGCTGTGCCTTTGAGAACAATGATGAGATGAAAGGAACTGAAGAGTGAATTAGGGGGCCCTCCTCAACAAAAGGGCAGGCTGCAGAAAACCCACCGGTAGGGTGTATGGTTTAAATGGCACACCAGAGATATTTAAGCTTAACACATGGCCCACCTACTGTTTGTTTTACTAATAGCAAGAAAATTAAATCACTGCCCCTGAACTTGCTCACTGCAAAGTCTAGCTGGGACTTATTAACATCATGCAGCATATACGTGCAAGAAGCAAACATTCTCCTGAGAACTTCTAGCATCTCTTGTACTGCCCTGCAGTCCACGTTTACAGGGGAGTTATGGTGTGCAAAATCCTTCTAGTGCTTAGTGGCTGTTAAAGAAATAGGAGACAATGAATTTCAAGGGGAGCTTACAGTCTCAGCAGTGAAATGGAACACACACATATAAATCAAACAAAAGATCATACAGTAGTCAGAAGGGGCCCTGGTAGCTTTGAACAACTGAACCAATAGAATCTGCTGACCAGTGCCAGAATCCTAAGTGAATCCCACAGAGGGGTTCCAATAGATGCCACTGGGGTCTTCACAAGCACTTGCTCGATAACTCTCCAGAGCTGAGCAAAATCAACTAGTGCCACAGGTCCAGAATAGTCCAGATTGAACCAGGGCGAGTCTCCACAGCTCTGCCCTGCTCACCCATTCTTCCAGCCCTTACAGGAGGCTGAAGATAGTCCTTGTAAACAGCCTGGGAGAGTGCTCTCTGGCCACACTATGGGCAAGCCTGCAATTTGCAGCACCCTTGGGGAATGATTCCATTTAAGACAAGAGTATACATTCTAATTCGTTTCCTGGAGTTCATCCAAAATATACTATTTCAGCCTTTATCCATGTTTGGCCCTATGATTGACATTTAATATGGTCTAAAGGGGTTTGTGACCTTGCTCTGAAGCCAGGTGTCAAATGTAGGAAAATGAGTGTTCATTTGCAAAGCAGGGCTTGCTGCCCACTTCTTGGTAGCTCATTGTCTCACAACTCTCTGAAGAACGGTATGTCCACAAGACACATTGTTCTATGCACAATGGGTAGTTCAATGAGGACCCCATTCTAAAGATGAGGGGATGGTAAACCATGTAATGCAAAGAATGAAATAAGCCTTGGCAAAGATAAATATATATTTGCAGAAAATAACTGTAATTGGAAAATGAGGGTTCTTTTCAAAGCATACCAAAATGTTTATTTCAGAAGTAACAGGTAACTGGGCAGTAAATGGCAACCTATTTAGCTGATCTGCATGAATAAAGACAGAACATATGCAAATTTTTAAGTTTCTAATACATATGCAAAAAAAGAAAAAAGAAAACCACCCTCTGGTAATTTTACTTCAGTTATCAATTAATCAGCCCAGAAGTTGTTTGCCATAAAATTAGCTTTGTGTACATATTTATAATAAGCAAATATATCTTATAGAGGAGGAGAAAATTCTTAAAACACTAATGAAAACTGCTAAAGAAATTTGATATTTTTAACCTTTATATTATATTCTACATTCCCACATTTTTTGAGTTAAAAAAGATAACTAATTATGTATTGGGTGATCTGGAAAGTCATGATGCATTTTTGAATAGAAAAACAGAAAAATACATTTTGACTTTC
>NW_006159811.1:5251184-5259220 GCF_000334495.1 Tupaia belangeri chinensis
CTACAACCTAATATTATTTTTACAATAATCAGGTGTTCATTTCCTTTTTAAAAACAGGGAAAAAAATGAGACTATTATTCTTGAAATTTTCATAATAACAAGTTGAGGTGAGCTCCTAAATAAAATGGCTAGAGAAGGAGGTGATGAAATCAATGGCTGCATTAATCTCATATCTTTGCACTCAATGAAGTCCTGTCTGAGCTGGTTCTAATATCTCTTGCTTTGATTGTCCCTTTAATGTAGCCACACTTTACAGCACAGAAGAAATGTGCTAAAAATCTTCTCTATTTGGCATCCAAAAAAAAAACCAAAAAAACATTTTCTACAATACAGAAAAATCACCACTATGTATAAGAACAAGATCATAGATATACACACAGTAGATAATGCATTTTTTATCTATTTAATTTATTGTTTTAATTTGCTATAGAGTACTTGAATTCACCAGAGAGAGAGAGAAAGAGAGAGATAGCAACCAAGCCCCCAGGTCTGGGACTCAAACCATGGTCAGCATTGTGGGACTCCAGGGCCTTAACTATCATGTCACCTGCTGGTCCCAGATAATGTACTTTTTGAGAACTGCCTAGAACTGAGTCAACCTAGACTTCTGGGCCATTTGATATCTGTGGTAACTTCTCAACTATGTCAACTCAACTTTATCAACACTGCAAGAAAAAGCTATAGATAAGATGTATATTAACACAAACCAGCATGTGTGTTCCAATAAACCTTTACATAGGGACACTGACATATCATTTCATGTGTTACAAAATAGCCTTCTGAACTTTTTTTTTTTTTGGAGAGGTTTTTTTTGCTATAGGGTGCATGTGCTCACCAGACAGACAGAGAGAGACATAGAGACAGAAAGCGAAAAATCACCCCCCAGAGGGGATGGCCACGCCGCAATCCCTTCTCCTCCATTCTCCTCTCGGGATCTTGGGCATGCACGCACACGCGCCTGGCGTGAGTTTTAAGCCACCGGGTCCGGGACGTGAACCGCGGTTGACTACGTGGGAGTTCAGCAACATAGCCATTATGCTAACTGCTGGTTCCCTGAACTTTTTCAACCATGGAAAAATGTGAAACTCTTAGCTCCCTGGTTGTAGACTGGATTTGACTCCCAAGCCATAGTTTGCCAACATCTGACTGACTGCATCCAAAAAAACGGAGAGGGATATAAATCAAGAAAATAGCATATTATAATACATGTATAAATGAGAGAAAACATTAAGGGTTCTAGTCAATTTGGAAATAACATGTTAGGAGTCTTCAAAGAGTTAATCATCTACTCCAATCCACATCACTCCTGTCTACTGACTCTAGAGCTTCTGATAAAATTCCAGCCACTTTGCTGTCCTTGAGTTGTACTAGAAGATAAGGCACTAGCAAGATTGTCATCTATGCTGTCAGTGAGAATGATGGGTCGTCATTAGCTGATTTTAGACTGAAAGGAAAAGTATCCGTGCTTGGATACCTGCCTATCACAGAGCAAAGCAACTCATTTTCTGCAGAGAAAACAAAAGGAACTAACTTCTGCCAATGAAAAGATTCTTCGTGAAATTTATTATCTGTGGAGTGGCAGCAAATATAGGCTCAACAAAATGTTAAGTCCCAAATTTGTAGCAGCAAGGCAATTACTTATCCTGACATCTCAAGTAAATTCTGGAGAAAGCACAACCTTCTCAACAAAGTTTATTATTGTTCCTCAAGGATGAAACAGGTATCTCACACACATATGTTTTAAATCCAACATGATTTTTAGATGCTTAATCAATTTGACTTAGCAGTGACTTTTAAAAAAAAAAAAACTTTTCTAAAATACATTTTTGCTTAGTAATATGTATTGTTGGGCCATTGGAAAAGTTATGATGCATTTTTGTGTAGAAAAACATAGAAAAATATGGCATAACTTTTCGAATGATCCAATATTTGTTCTAGAAACTGGCTGATATCAACATTATCCAAGATCAGTTGTTTCTATGTCTCCAAGGGGGAAAAAAAAGGCAATTAGAAAATGTAGGAAATATATTATTTTCAAGTCTCTAGGTACAAGATTCCAACTGCACAGCAAGCCATGTGGGATCCAGCACCTTAACTTCCACTGTCTATAAGCAGATAATACATTTTTTTCATTAAAAAAAGGCTTAATGATGTTACTTTGTAAAATAATAGATCTTTCCTGTGAAGTAAAACGTACCAATGAAAATTCAAATAGAATTCATGTGCTAATAGACACAAATGGTCTTAAATGAGGGAGAACTTCATTTTTAGTAATTCACTCTGATAACAGATGTATAAATAGTGCTACAACTCATAAATACATTAATTGATCTTTCCTAAAAACATTAAATAGCATTTGGCTTATAGCATGGAAAAATGAAATCATCTTCAAGATAACAAAGAGAAAGATCAGCAAATGAATGCAATGGACCATAAAAGCACTTCCTGAATTATACCTGGACTTAAATGCCACATTAGGGAAAATGAACCCTGCAATAGTCCACGTTTCCTCTGTAAGGACAGAAAGGAATGTGTCTTTCATAATTTACCAGTTCATTTTTGGGAACTGAAAAGATAAATTTAAGGTTTGTTTTAATGATTATTTCCTTAAAATGTTCACATTTTACATTTGGAAAATCACATGCAGAGAAGGCAGGCAGGATTAAGAATATTTTGAGGCAAGTAAGCTTCATGTGTCATCTTCTATCAATCTCCAAAGCCAACTGGTCCCCATCCTTTCCCCTGGAGGCAAGTGAGCAGCTCTGGGTTTGGAGGGGTGCTGGGTCATCACTGGTTTTGAGATCTCAGGGAAGGGTGGGTGACTGATGCTGGAGCTACCCCACAGCAAGCAGAGTGATAAATGAAAAAAAAAAATTAAAAAAAAGATCAGGGGCCAGCAGATGGCATAGCAGTTACATTACTGACTCCCATATGGCCGACTGCGTTTGAGTTCCAGTCTCCAGGACTTGAAAACCAGGCCAGGCATGTGTATGTGTATGCCCAAGATCTTGGAAGGAGGATAGAAGGAAGGAATTGTAGCATTGCCATCCCTCCTGGGGTGATTCCTCACTTTCTTTCTCACTGTCTTTCTCTCTCTCTCTCTCTCTCTCTCTCTCTGTCTCTCTCTCTCTCTCTCCAGTGAGCGCACGCACCCTAGAGCAAAAACCTCTTAAAAAAAAATAGATCAGATCATATCATAGTCACCTACAATGGCTAATTTTATATGTCAAGGTACTGGGCTTAGAGATCCCCAAGTAGCTGGGAAAATGTTATTTCTTGGTGTGTTTGTGAGAGTGTTCCTGGCAAAGATTAGCCTTGGAATCAGTGGACTGATCTGTTGAGGGCATAAATGGAACCAAAAGGCAGAGGAAGCAGAAATGTTCTCTCTCTTCTTGAACTAGGATGCCTCCTTCTCCCACCATCACCTATTCTATAATAAATCTCATCTTTCTATTCCTATTGGCTATGTTTCTCCAGAGAACCCTGATAATATAACAATTGATTACATCAATGGATTTTCACTGTTCTTACCTAAAAATCCAAATTTCTTATTATACCCTGCTAGGCTCCTGACTACTGCTCCTGCTGCGTCTTCTATACTTCCCCTCACCCCTTAATCGGACTGGGCTTCCATCAGCTTCTTGGAGATACTCTTCTCGGGCCATGGGTGTTGCCTTTCTCTGACATCATCTCCCTCTTCTCCTTACAAAGCTCCTTTCACTCCTAAGATTTCACTTCCTTATCCATGTTCTCCTCTGACTGTCCTATCCAATCCCAGTTCCTATTAGTCTCTATTCTGACTTTCTGCTTCCCTTAATGACTCTAGAAACAACTGGAAGCCATTCTGTTTATGTCTACTTCATTCCCTGGAAGACAAGGTTCTGGGAGCAAGAATCATGGCTGCTTAGTTTAGGACTGAACCACTAGTGCTCATAATTGCAAATATCTGTTAAATAAGAGAACAAATTATGTCCCATTCCCTCTTCCTTCACTTTATGTGTCCTATCACAAGGAAGGATCCCAAGAAATATACTGCACACCAAAGAATATATTCTTAACTGGCTCGTCCCTGAAATTATTCCCTGATGCATTCATTCATTTACTCACTTATAGTGAATATACATTAAGGCCCTACTATACCCATAAGAAGAAACGCAAGAAAATAAATTTGAATTGTGTTTATGCATTTTGGCTAAAAATACAGATGAGAAGAGCTCTCTTAATGTATGTAGAATTAATTTAAATTAGAATATGGGCCAGATATTTGGAAAAGAAGCATTCTGGGACATACCTAGACAGGTCTAAAGTCTCAACCATTTCATGGGGGGAAAAAATTACTTTTTGTTCCCTTTCCATTTAATTTTATTCCATTCATTCATTCATTCATTCATTCACTCACTGTTAAATAAATTTCTGCTGAGCCCACACTATGTCCCAGGCACTCTGCCAAGTGTGGACACACCAATGGGAAGCTGCACAGCAAGTGAGGGAAAGAAAAAGCCCAGGGTTTAAAAGGAACTGACATGGTATTATAGGTGTCATAATCTGAAAAATGTTTTATACCTACCCACATCCACAACAGCATTATTTGCAATAGTCAAAAGGTGGAAACAATCCAAGTGCCCATTGACAGGTGATCGGATAAACAAAATGTTACATATACATATAATAAAATGTCATTCAATCTTAAAAAGAAAGGATATTCTGACACATGTTACAACATGGATGAACCTTGAGGGTATTAAGCTGATTGAATAAACCAGTCACAAAAGGACAAATACTATGACTCCACTTTTATTTTTTTTTTTTAGAGAGAGATTTTTGCTATAGAGCATATATACTTGCTGGAGAGACAGAGAGACAGAGAGACCCAGGGAAGAATGGGCATGCACAATCCCTTCTCCTCCATTCTCGTCTTGGGTTTTAAGTCACCAGGTCCAGGAGTCAAACCACAGTCGAATGTGTAGGAGTCCAGCGACATAACTGTTATGCTATCTACTGGTCCCTATGTGATTCCACTTTTACTACCTAAAGTAGTTAAATTCATGGAGTCAGTGAGTAGAGTAGATTGGTGGTTGCCAGGGACTAAGGGAAAAGAGGAAATGGGGAGTTAATGGGTATAAAGTTTCTGTTTTACATAACATGAGAAGTTCTGTGGATCATTAGTACAGCAACATGGATACATTTAACAGTATTAAGCTGGATAGTTAAAATGGTACAGAGGTAAATTTTGTGTTGTGTGTATTTTACCATGATTAAATGTTTAAAAAAAATTTTTTTAGACTAGGGTGAAATTAATAGCATAACTGGGGTAGATATTGGACATACCCCAAATCTCAACTCTCTCTGGATCTTGATGCAAAAAAAGCAGGTTTACAAACTGACTACTGACTGACAGCTTTAGAGAAGGGCATGGGAGATCCTCTGACATGGCCATGAATCTTGGGAAACAGACTACATTCCTAGGCCATAACACCTGTGAGGACAGCCTTTGTGCAAAGAAAGCTGTTTCTTTGTCCCCTACTTCTGTGAGAAGGGTCCCTTAGTTTGTCCAAGGCTGTTAAGATGTGACTGGCTAGGGGCCGGTGGGTGGCATGGTGGTTAAGGGTGCTGGACTCCCACATGGCCAACGGCAGTTCAAGTCCTGGATCTGGTGGCTTGCTTTTTCACTTCCCCCTACCCCCTACCACCTGCCTCCCCCTGGTCAAATTAAAATAAATAAGAAAGAAAGAGAAAAAATGGAAGGAAGGAAGGAAGAAAGAAAGAAAGTTAAAATAATTCTTAAAAAAGAAAAGATGTGACTAGCTAGTAATATATGAGGGCAGACAAATTGAAATAAACAGCCAGCAAAAGCCAGGCAAAGGCTCCACGGTTCACCTGTACACAGTACAGGACTGTTCCTCTCAGTTATGAATGAGTAAATTAATCGGTCTTGGCACAACTGTCTCGAGGAAAAAATTTCTGCTATAAAATCAAAAACACTTTTCACAGGCAGCCTTCAAGAAAATCAGAGGTACCCATGAAGGATGCTCCTTTTATTAAGATGTGTGTGGGTTGTTTAGACATAATGAAGGAATTGCTTTTAAATTTTCTAGCAAAAAATTAAAAATAGGGAAGGCGGATGAAACAAGCTTGGCAAATGTTAACAATTCTTGGAGCTATAGATAAAGGTTACATGAGGTTTATTACACTATTCTCTCTACTCTTCTGTTGACTTGAAAACTTCTATAATAAAAGCTTGTTTTTTTTCAATGTGTATGTGGCAAAGCAATTTATGACAGGCAAATGAATGACTTCAAGAAGACACAGAATTTAGATTATTCCTAACCCATCAAGATACTATAAAATTAAGCAAGAAGATATATTACTGATAGAATGTGACAGTGTCTTTGCTTAAACAAGTCACAGAACACAAATGTGTGCTAGGAAAGGGGACAAGATTTTAAGAAGGAAGCAATGTTGAGCCTTTATCCCTCTGTCTTTTTCAGCTACATCAATCCTGGGTACAAAGGAAGCACAGCAGAAAACTGAGCCTTCCCCACAATTCCCAAGAGTCAAGAACTATCCCGAAGATGCAGAGACCCTATTGCTCGAGTTCCAGCTCCATGATAAATCAAGCTGCACCCATGAATAATGAACCCATATTAAAATTATCTTTGCACATTTGTCTCCAAAAATTATACACACTAGTGTTTCTAAATCAAAAAAGGCCGTTGTGTAGATCACTAACTTTTAACCTTGGGAAGTTACAGAGGTGATGACCAGTGAGACCTGAGAAAAGTAGTAAGAGGAAATTTTCCCCTGGCCAACAAGACTGTTCAATGAGTATTTATTCAGTGACTGAATTAAATCAATAGTTACTTAAAACCATTCTGGGAGAGTGTCTACCGACTTCTTCCTCTTTGCGATCTTCTATCGACACGGAAACCAGTGAAAAATTCTGGGTCATGCTCCAGGGAGAAGTACTAGCAGGGGTGGAAGGAAGAGGAATGTGGTCAGGTTCTGCCCTATCCCCTGGAATGCAGAAATGAGGGTAAGCATTCTGACCATAAAATGCTTGAGGGATTGCAGATGAACAGGACAGAAGGGGCTCAGGTCCACAAGACTGTAGAGGCACATTCGAGTCATGGGAAGCCACTCAGTCCTCTCCCTTCAGGATAGAAGCACTCATTCCCTCAGCTGCCAGGAGTGTGAGCTGTCAACTGCTCTGGGCTAAAGGGAGCTGCCTCCTAAAAAATTACTGGGTTGTTGGAAAAAGTCATTTTCTTTCCTTCTTTTTTAAAAAGAATTATTTTATTTAACTTTATTTTATTTATTTTAATTTGACCAGAGAGGGACAGAGTGAGAGAAAGAAAGAGAAAGTGAGAAAGCAAGCTGTCAGGTCTGGAACTCAAACGATGGTCAGCCATGTGGGAGTCCAGCGCCCTTAACCACCATGCCACCTGCTGGCCCCCAGAAAAAGTCATTTTCATTGACGTTATTTTTTCTATGCAAAAATATGTCATGGCTTTTCCAACAACCCAATATGTTCCCTCCCTGATGTCAGTTTGCATCCAATGACTGGTCCATAAGATGGTGTAAGAAAATGCCAAGCCTTGACCCCTAGCCTAGAGGTCAGGCCATCTCTGAAGGGCCATCTCAACTCCAGAGCTTCCATGGGAGAAGCTGAGCCTCTGAGCCTCTACTGTAACCATATCTCAATGCAACTCTCTCTGCTCAACTTTTCTTCCCTCAAGAGCACCCTCCATAGAACACCTGCACACAAATTTCTAGCCCAGAGTCTATTTCGCAAGGTATCCAACGTTGGCCAATAAGCCACTGTTATGTGCTCTGTCAGAACAAGTAGAGTCTAAATTTCAATGAATCCAAGTACCTAGTATGTGCTGAGCTCAGTGCTGGAAAGTCTAAGACATCATGCCTTTGACCTTGTGAGTGTGTAAAATGGAGCGTTGTAACAGGCATGCTAATAAGGAAGAATAACTGCAATTACAGAGACTGGACCATTCCCAGTCTTGTAAAAATCACCAGGTTTTCCC
>NW_006159811.1:5259238-5337085 GCF_000334495.1 Tupaia belangeri chinensis
TTTTTTTTTTTTTTTTTTTTTTGGAGAGATTTTTGCTATAGGGCACGTGTGCTCGCCAGACAGACAGAAACAGACAAAGAGACAGAAAGAGAGAAATCACCCCCCAGAGGGGATGGCCATGCCACAATCCCTTCTCCTCCATTCTCCTCTTGGGATCTTGGGCACACACGCACAAGCGCCCAGTGCCCTACACACCACTTTTAAGGAAGAAAAGCCATTCTTGCTTCTAAGACTCACCATCCTTACACTCGAACTCCCCTGTGACAGACCTTGGTTTCCTTCGTTCATACAATTTTTTAAGACTTACTTCCTCGATTTACCAGCCTCTTGCTTTCTTAAGTTCCTCTGAACTGAGCTGTCCTCTTGCTTGGTTTGCGAAGCACATGCACAGTCCACAGCTCCAGACAAGAGGCATGACCCCAGACCAAGGGAAGGAAAGCGGAGTGCACCAAGAAGTGGTTGTAGCGAGCCGTCTCCCTAGTGGGGGATTTCTCACATTTCCTCTCTGTTTCTCTCTTTCTGGTGAGCCCCAGATAACTTAGGGCATGTTTTAAGTTTTTATTATCCAATTTTTGCTGCAAAATTATTCATAATAGCAATTGTGGAAACAACCTACAATGTCCTCCACAGATGCATGGATAAACAAAATGTGTTTTATATATATACAATGGATATTATTCAATCATAAAGTTCTAGAATGAATTTTAGCTCCATGCTGTGACACACACAAACACTGATGATACGCAACGTGAGATAAACTAGACCCAAAATGACAGATACTGCATGATTCCACTTACAGGAAGAATCTAGAATAGGCAAAGACAGAAAGTAGATGAGAGGATACCAGGGGCTGAGGGAGAAGACAGTGGGGGGTTATTATTGCTTAATGGTCTTAGATTCTGTTTGTGGTGATGAAAAGGTTTTGGAAATAGATAGGGGTGATAGTTGCACAATGCCATGAATGTAATTAATGCCACTGAAGTGTACACTTAAAAATGGCTAAAGTGGCAATTTTGATGCTGTATATATTCAACAACAATGTTTTGTTTGTTTGTTTTGGTTTGGTTTTGCGAGAGGGCACATGCACTCGCCAGAGAGAGAAAGAAAGAGAGGGAGAGGAGAAAGCACCCCCCAAGGGGCATCTTCACACTGCAACCCCTTCTCTTCCATTTTCCTTTCGTATTTTTGGCAAACACACACATGTGCCTAGTGTGTTTATCAAGTTGCCAGTTGGGGACTTGAATCATGTGGTTTGCCATGTAGGATCCAGCTGCTTTAACTACCAGGCCACAGAGCTGGCCCAACCATAATTTGCTAAAAAATCAGATGAGTCTGGAGCCAGCAAGTGGTATAATGGTTAAGGTACTGGACTCCCCATGGCCCACTGCAGTTCAAGTCTCTGACTTGGTGGCTTGAAACTCACTCAGGGCGTGTGTGTGTGACAGAGAGTGTATGTGTATGTCCAAAATCCTGAGAGGAGAAAGGATTGTGGTGTGGCTATGCCCCCTGGGAGGTGATTTCTCTCTCTCTCTCTCTCTCTCTGGCAAGCACCTGCACCATAAATCAAAAAATCTCTCAAAAAAAAAAAATCAGGCAGGTCTGAGGCAGCATCTTAGACAGAGGACACTTAAATTAAATGTCACCATCTGCCTCCTGCCTCTTGGCTTTTCAATGATGCTATTCAAACTTTCACGAGTGAGTTCTCTGTTTAAATGTATTGAAGGATGGCATTCATACATAAAGGGCACGGCTTATCTTCAGGATATGGTTCAATGGTACTTTTCCACACATGTACAGCCACATAACCACCACACAGGTTTCCAGAAAGAGCCTTTCCAGCAGCCCAGAACTTTCCTTCATGCCCCTTCCCAGTCTGTAGCCCACCCCTCCTAAAGCAATCTCCATTCCGACTCCTACAAACTTCAGCTCATTGCATTAGGCAGTTACTTTCAAGTTACTATAGTTTAAGCATCTGAGCATCCACAGCTCTCTTTCTTGACTAATAATCACCATCCTACAGAGAGGCCATGGGGTACCTCCATATACACATGGCAGGGAAAAGGCTCCCACCTCTGTGACAGCAGATTGGCATGTGCATCTACAGCCTGGTGGGTGTGGACGCTGGGTGCCCATGGACCCTCCACATGGCCTGGTCAGGAAGAAAGCAGCCCTTGCTTCTCCTGAGGCACTGCCATCTCACAGACCTCTGACTTTATAACCGAACAGACATTGCTTTCTGCCAAGAGTTTCAACACCTACAATTGCCCTGCTTCATGATGACAGCATGGACACGAGGAATTCACTTCCCTTCTCTCTGTTGCAAACCTAGTTCCTATAATTGCATCATCCTTCCATAGGCAAGGACAGGACAAAGGCACATGAACATCCCTGGGGACCCAAATTCTCAGGGACACTCGTGTCCCTCTAAGAGCTTGGGGCACAGAAAGGCAAAGCAAAAAGCTGACAGACTCAATGGAAGTCAAGAAAACCCAAAACTATTTTATATTTTACAAATGAGGCCACCTTCATCCAAGATGTATGTGCCAGACACTGTGTTTGGTACGGAGGGTCCAAAGCGATCTAGACTCAGGCTGACGGAGCCTGGTAGGAGAATAAACACTGACTCTAAACCCACAGCTTACCACGGTGGCTAATTTACATCCCAGATGATGACATTCTGACAGAGGCCAGCATGGCTTAGAGCGGAAGCGTAGAGAGCAGGGTCCTCACTCCTCTTGGGGGAAGTAGAGAAGCCTACTGAGGAGTGGTGATGCCTGGATGGAGAAAGGTAAAGTGCTACGGGGCCAGGGACGGGGAAATGCAGGAACACAGGGAGAGAGGCGTGCAGGGGATGGTGTGGTGTGAACAAGCATTGCACAATGGGTGAGGTGGGGAAATGCAAGAGGTGAGGCCAGGCCGACGAGCTCAGGTGACTGCTGTGTGAGCCCCAACAGAGCATCGTCTGGGAACCACAGGAACTGTAGAAAGGCAGTTGAAGGGGGCAGAGTCAATGAGCTATTCCAGAAAACGCAGGCTTTGGTCAGCTCAGCTGGGAGCCAGGCCAGCGGTAAAGAACATAAATGAAATTAGCTTCCTTGACAACTTAGCCCAAATCAAATACTCCTTTTAATTAAGGGCAGTTACTTTCAAAGTTCAGTTTCCATATAATCCTGCTGCTATGACCCTGGCAATAACAAACAAGTATCCAGGGGGGTCCAGGCAGCTTAAGGTTCTATCCTCAGACCCACAGAAATGCACACCTCTGGGAAAAGTAAGGCAGCAGCTGGCCATGGACCTGAACCTCTGTCAGGTCTTTCTGACCCCTTTTCACCCAATTCTTCTGGCCTGCAGGTATCTGCTCCCCACCACCCACCTGCCATACCAGCCTACATTAAAGACCCTGAATTCCCATTGCCTCCCACTGTTGCTGCAGGCTTTAGCTCTGGGCTTACCTGCTCTGTCTCCTCTCAGACTCACCACTGTCTCCAGGAAACACTCTTACAAGACACTTCCTATGGTATAGGCTCCAGGAAGGTAAGGACTTGGTCTTACTGACTCTGGCACCACTACTGCCTGCCCCTGGCACTAAGCAAGCGCTCACTAAATTACTGTTGAATGCATTCATTTGCTGAGCACACACTACGTGCCACCTCTCTCCTTCCTGTTGGCACAGTCTCACTCAGAAGCTGGATCTCACAGATGGCCTTAGACATTCTCTCCTAAACCAGCCCACATGAGGACCCTGGGGAACATCGGTGCTCCCCGACTCACTGCAGTCTGCTTCAGTCACAGAGCAGCTGATACTATCAACAGGAGTAGGAACAAAGACAGGAAGCAATTTCCCAGGAGTTTCCTAGCACAGAGGTGTTTTGAAAAAGAAAGAAACTATGAGAGAGCAGGACAGGGAGGACCAACATAGCTTACGTTAACTTGTCCTGCTTTTGTGTCTCAGTCCCCACTGTGGTCTATTTGAAGGCAGGATCATCTTTAGAGGTCCAACTCCTGGTTGGGCGAGAAGTTCACAGTAGACAGTGTTTGTTGGACTTAACAGACTGCATTGCTACAAAGATATGCCTATGACTTGAATCAGCACACTTAGGTGATAACTAATCGGCCCCAGGGACACACAGATAGAGATATATCTCCCTCTTCTCTAGACAGTACCACCCATTCTGTCATGATACACTCTTATGTGCTTGTTTAATCCACTGGGTTAAGGATTATCTTGGGATCATAAGCTAGTGTAGTCCTTAAGATGCCAGACTCCCACATGGCCAACCATGGTTCAAGTTCTGGACTCAGTGGCTTGAAACTCATGCTGAACACATGTGCGTGTTTGCCCAAAATCCCAAGAGGAGAAAGGAGGAGAAGGGATTGTTACATGGCCATCCCCCCCAGGGAGTGATTTCTCACTTTTTATCTTTCTTCTCTCCAGCAAGTACATGCACCCTTTAGCAAAAATCTCTAATAAAAATTTTTTTTAAAAAAAAGTCTATCTTAATTTCTTGGGAAACTCCCAAATCTTCTAGTTGAAGACAGTGAAATATTACTGACTTGCCAGCAATACACTTTCAAAACCAATTTATTCTCTTAGAATATATTATTTCTGCAGAGAGATCATTCTTATTTTAACTTTAGAAGGGGCCATCTTCTGACCTTCATTTCTGATGTCTCCTTTTTGGGATACCTATCCCCGGGCTCCATGTTGTAAAGAGGAAAGAACAGTGGGTCAGCCACTAGGTATGATCTAGTGAGCCTTGGGCAAAACACCCATCTTCTCTCTTTTTTCTTCATTTTTGCATAAGAACTCACGAGACCACTCACTTTCTAGAATGCCTTCCAGTTCTAACACTTTCTTCTAAGATAATTTTCTATGACAGTAGAAATTACTGATAACAGACAGTTGCCTAACACACGGAGACTGGGGAATGAGGCCTGGTGATCAGAAGCCTAGCGCATAAAGGGGAGGAAAGGAGCCATGCATGGAGCAGAGAGTGAGAAAGAGACTTAGGAAAAAGAGGCCAGGAACTCGGGTCCATGCAGAACCCAGTGGCTCATGGCAACAGGGGAATGAGGAAAGTGTAAGATGAGATGGCTGATGGAGGTGGGCAGGCTCAAGGAGCCCCAGGCAGGCATCCGGAGCACCAGCACCTCTAGGCCTGAGGACACAGCAGAGTGGTTCCAGAACCCAGAAGAGCTGCAACCTTGGAGCAGAGGGACTCAACAAACCAGAGGCAGCTCATAGGGAAAATAAATGCCCCTACCCCACTCCCTCGCAGCCCATCGGCTTCCTACCGTGTCTGCCATGGCTTACACCCAGTTGGAAGCCAAAGGAGAAGGGGCTCATTCATGCATGCAACCTTCGGGGCTGCAGAGCAGACTAAGCTGTAGGTTTGGAAGAGAAAACAGAAAATACCAAGCCAAAATACTTTATCTCAGACACATTTGCTCCCTGTGGCCTTGCTCTTGAAAACAGGCAGAGGGGATGGATTGTGAGGACAAGTCGGGTCACTGCTAGCCTTCTGAGAGGTGAGTGATGCCGGCACAAGGCGGAAACAGTTGGTCAGTATCAGGAATATCGCAAGAGAGGACTTGTTCCCTGTAGATTCACAGAAAGGGTAAACGGGGAGGTGGGTACATCATTGGGATTCTTAGAAGGATGAAGGCAATTCCAAGGACTGGCCCAAAGATTGTAACCCAGAAAGACAAGTCAAGAACCACCTGGAAAGTAAAGTATTCGGTAGGGAATTGCCAATAAGCAGGCTTCTGCTTGTTACCATGGCGTACTGTGGGCCCACTGGCCACATGTTCAAGCCACAGCTCCCTCCCAGAGTCCACCTGGAGACATCTTCTGATGAGCACAGAGACGTTCTTCCTCAGGGACTCTAAGCGTGCATATACCCAGATAAGTGAGGACACATATGCCCAGGTAAGTGCAGTAATGAGAATTAGCATCAGTATCCCACACTAGGGTGAAGTAAGCAAAATGCAGGGACTTTTTTTAACCACTGCAGAGAACAATCTCTATGCAGTTCTTCAGGGGCAAAGACATATACCCATATAATGAGAAACAAATGACTTCATTTTTCTTTGTTCTGTAGAGCCTAAACGAGGTATTGCTTTTCCTCCAATGTTCTACATTGGGTGAACCTTGCATAAACCTGGGAAAAGTTATGAACCGATACCCACACTTTTAACCTTCTTTACATTAAAACGTGTTATGACAATCATGCATTACTTTGATAACAAGTTTTACAATGTAGAAAAGTTTCAAATAAGTAAACAATGATTACTTTAAAAACAGTTCTACAAATAAAATCTTTTTTTATCAGTGACGATCTGACTTTATTCTAACAGACCTGAATTGGGAAGACCTGACTCTGCCTTTGCCTCTAGCCCTCACCTGAACTACCTAGGCCCTTCTGAAGGTAGAGGAGGGACCAGCTGGAAGAAGTGATAAGAGTCTGATTGCTCAGTCTGGAATCCTGAGACCTGAATTCTTTTCACATGCTCACTGTAACTGTTAAGTCATTTCTTGACAGGTAAATGAAATAATAATACTTGCCTCATAGATTGTTAGAATTATAGAAGCTACCAGAAGCAAGTGTTTAACTTGATTCAATCATTCTTCTCCCCTCTAACAGCATTAAGAAACTACAGGTCAGTGTTTCTACGTTATTTTTGAACTACGTAAAGGTATCAGGATTACACTTTCATCAAAAGAGAAAAAAAATTTTTTTTGCTTTATAAGCTTCCATATTTCTGTAACCATAAATATTCCTTATAAACTTTCATTTATCTGAGACAGTAGTTTAAAAGTAACCAAAGGTTCCAATTAGTCTCGGATTTGAGGAGAATACAATAACTTTGGCAAGTGTGACTTCTGCTGCATTTTCACTCCCCCTCGATTTGAGTCCTTAAGAACACAACAAAAGGGAAAGTTGTAGTGGAAGTAATTTATGAGATTCCATTCCATCTCCAGACTCTGTTCAAGGAGCAAGGACTGGATTACAAGGCTGAATGGGTGGGTTCAGGGAAAAGTCCTTTCATGCTAACGGAGGCTTAAAACATCTGAGTATACACTGCAGGCTTTAGTGATAACTATACATTTGCTATCATTTTAAAAACAGCTTTATTTCAACTACTTCTTCATACCCCACCCCTTAACAAAGACAGAGCTGGACCTAGGCATTGCTCAGAATAACCAGGTCCTGTTGCTACTGACCAAGAGTTTTCAGAAATGTCACAATCACACACGGCAGCAACGGGCAGAGGTGAAACATGTTCACAAAGCAGCAGAAAATTCCTTAGAGGCCAGAAAAAGGGACTGTCCTTCATTTTCCATCCTCATTAGACTAGAATTCAGGAGCCCAGGACTACACCCACTTAACTCATCCGTAAAATAGCCTAAATTTTCCCTAGCCGCCCCATCACAATTTTATAATTCCTTCTAGCCACTGCTCTTAAAGTGCTTAAATTTGGGACCAGCTGATGGTGTAATGATTATGTTGCTAGACTCCCATATAGTAGACCATGGTTCGAGTCCCAGACCTGGTGGCTTAAAACTCACACAGGACGTGTGTGCGTGTGTGCCCAAAATCCAGAGAGGAGAACGGAGGAGAAGGGATTATGGTGTGACCACCCCCTGGGGAGTGATTTCTCGCTTTCTGTCTCTCTGGTGAGCGTACATGCCTTATAGATCAGGATTACACTTTCATCAAAAGAGAAAAAAAATTTTTTTTGCTTTATAAGCTTCCATATTTCTGTAACCATAAATATTCCTTATAAACTTTCATTTATCTGAGACAGTAGTTTAAAAGTAACCAAAGGTTCCAATTAGTCTCGGATTTGAGGAGAATACAATAACTTTGGCAAGTGTGACTTCTGCTGCATTTTCACTCCCCCTCGATTTGAGTCCTTAAGAACACAACAAAAGGGAAAGTTGTAGTGGAAGTAATTTATGAGATTCCATTCCATCTCCAGACTCTGTTCAAGGAGCAAGGACTGGATTACAAGGCTGAATGGGTGGGTTCAGGGAAAAGTCCTTTCATGCTAACGGAGGCTTAAAACATCTGAGTATACACTGCAGGCTTTAGTGATAACTATACATTTGCTATCATTTTAAAAACAGCTTTATTTCAACTACTTCTTCATACCCCACCCCTTAACAAAGACAGAGCTGGACCTAGGCATTGCTCAGAATAACCAGGTCCTGTTGCTACTGACCAAGAGTTTTCAGAAATGTCACAATCACACACGGCAGCAACGGGCAGAGGTGAAACATGTTCACAAAGCAGCAGAAAATTCCTTAGAGGCCAGAAAAAGGGACTGTCCTTCATTTTCCATCCTCATTAGACTAGAATTCAGGAGCCCAGGACTACACCCACTTAACTCATCCGTAAAATAGCCTAAATTTTCCCTAGCCGCCCCATCACAATTTTATAATTCCTTCTAGCCACTGCTCTTAAAGTGCTTAAATTTGGGACCAGCTGATGGTGTAATGATTATGTTGCTAGACTCCCATATAGTAGACCATGGTTCGAGTCCCAGACCTGGTGGCTTAAAACTCACACAGGACGTGTGTGCGTGTGTGCCCAAAATCCAGAGAGGAGAACGGAGGAGAAGGGATTATGGTGTGACCACCCCCTGGGGAGTGATTTCTCGCTTTCTGTCTCTCTGGTGAGCGTACATGCCTTATAGAAAAAAATCTCTTTAAAAAAAAAGTCAATATTTGTTTAGATACCTGGTAACGAAAAGATGAAATGTGACAGAGCATTGGGCAAGAAATAGGATCCTACAAATCAGTGAGCTCACTTTTCTAGAATAAAATAACATAGTAACAATATCATAAAAATCACTCTTTCCTTAGTAACTTAATTTTCCCTGGTTACAGTAACAAATTGCTACAAACTTAGTAGCTCAGAAACACCCAAAATGTATTATTTTATAGTTGTGGAAGTCAGAAGTCTAAAATATGCTTTACAGGGCTAACTTCAAAGTATCAGTTGGACTACGTCTTTCTTTTAAAAAAAATTATTATTTTCTTTAACTTTAGCTAGTTATTTTAATTTGACCACAGAGGAACAAAGCGAGAGAGAAAGAGAGAGAGCAAGCCATCAGGTCCAGGACTCGAACCATAGTCGGCCATGTGGGAGTCCAGTGCCCTTACCCATTACGCCACCTGTCAGACCCAGACTGCTTCTTTCTTATGACTCTGAATGGAGTTTCTGTTCCCTTGCCTTCTTCGGCTTCTAGCAGTCACCAATATTCCTTAGCTTGTGGCTCTTTCCTCCATCTTCAGAACCCATCATTCCAATCATGCTTCAACCGTCGCATCATAGTCTCCCCTCAGCAGTGTCTCCCTCTTGCTCCCTCTGCCTCTCTCTTAAAAAGACCCCCGTGATAACACCTAAAAAAAACAAATCACTAGGCCCAGACACAGGGACAAAGGAAGCGGCACTGCGCAAGGAGTGATACCCTCGTCTCGGGCAGTGTTTCTCAGGTGTACTTGATAAAAACATGTGGGTCCCACTTCTACACCAGTCCAACTAAGCAAAATCCCAAAGGTGGATCCAGAAAGCTGAATTTTAAATAAATTTCTTGTCAATGTTTATGCAACCTATGTTTAAAAGTCATTGCTCCAGGCCAGCAGGGGGTGTGGTGTTGAAGGTGTTGAGCTCCCACACGGCTGACCAAGGTTGCTTTCTCACTTTCCCTCTCTCTGGTGAGCATGCATGTCCTATAACAAAATTAAAATAACCATAATAAGAAGAAATAAAATTAAGCAAATAATTCTGTAAAAAAAAAAAAAAAAGTCACTGCTCCATCTTGAAAGCAGTGATGAGGTACACTTTTTTTTTTTTTTAAAGAAATTTTTGCAATAGAGCATATGTGCTTGCCGGAAAGAGAGAGACAGACAAGACAGAAAGCAAGAAATCACCCCCAGGGTAGATAGCCATGCCGCAATCTCTTCTCCATTCTCCTCTTGGGATTTGGGGCACACATGCACATGCAACTGACATGAGTTTCAAGCCACCGGGTCTCGAACTCAAACAGCGGTTGACCATGTGGGAGTCCAGCCACATTAACCACCACACCACCTGTTGGCCCCAGGAAGTACACATTTTCTTTTTTATAAGTTTTTGCTATAGGGTACATATACTCGCCAGAAAGACAGAGAAGGACAGAGAGATAGAAAACGAGAAATCACCCCCCAAGGGGGATGGCCACTCCACAATTCCTTCTCCTCCATTCTCCTCTCGGGATCTTAGGCACACATGCACACGTGCCTGGCGTGAGTTTAAGACACCGTGTCTGGGACTTGAACCACAGCTGACTACATGGGAGTTCAGTGATGTAGCCATTATGCCAACTGCTGGTCCCAGGAAGCACACATTTTGAAAGCTGAGAAATCCACTCACCAGCCACATAACACTGACCTATTTTCTCATCTGTGAACATGAGGATAATATATTACTTTACCCACAGTTTCCTACCATGATACTTTGGGCTGGATAACCATGGGGTGAGGGCTATTCTGTTCACAGTAGCATGTCTGGTGACATCAAAAGCCTCTACCCACAGATGCCAACCACATCACCCCAGTCATGGCAATCCAAAATGTTTCCAGACATTGCCAAATGTCTTGGGTGGCGGGAGCAGGCAGTGTGTAGGGCAGATAGAGCCAAATCTGTTCAGGATTGCTGAACCTAATATTGCAACAGGTTGTGCCCTAGTATGACCTATCAATAAATGTTTATTTTCTCTTTTTCCCCTTTTCCCCCAACTCACACTGAATCCTCAGACAAGGGAGGCTCCAATAGTTCCCAATAATGCCTTCAATATCCTGCATTTTCTTGACACTTCCTTTATGTCTCATCGGTGACACCTTAAATCCTGGCTCTGTGATCAGTTAACATGAGTAGGCATTCGCCTACAAAGTTCATTCAATTTTGCTCTTAATATTCAACACGTTCAGAAGTAATCAGTTGAGTTTTCACTTTAGAATTCATGAAGGTCATATTAGAGGGGTGGATATGGGGTGAGAGCTCAGAGCCCTTACAGCCCTCGCAGAATTAATCTGAGGACAGGTCTTCCACAGGCCAGTTCTTCAGCTCTCTAAGCCCTCTAGTCAAAGCACTGAAAGGCTGGAGTGTGTGACCCATGGACTTATCCAAAGCCGGTCAAGAGTGCCCACCTGTGAAACAAAGAGGCTGGGCTAAAATTCCATATGATTTCTTAAATTGTACAATTCCAACTAAGTCCTAATCCATTATTTCTTTTCTTTTCTTTTTTTTTTTTTTTTGAGAGGTTTTTTGCTATCGGGCATGTGCGCTTGCCAGAAAGACAGAGAGAGACAAAGAGAAAGAAAGGGAGAAATCACCCCCCAAGGGGCTGGCCATGCTGTAATCCCTTCTCCTCCCGGGATCTTGGGCATGCATGCACACACACCTGGCGTGAGTTTAAGCCAGCAGGTCCGGGACTTGAACCACCGTCGACTACATAGGAGTCCAGCAACATAGCCATTATGCTAACTGCTGGCCCCATTATTTCTTTACCTGCTTGTAATTCATCAATAACTTCATACTTTGGGGACTGACATCAATAAAATAGCTGTAAGATTTTAATATGTCCTTAATAACAGTTCTTGAGTATCTAGTTTGTGAAAAGGATCAGTCTTCTCACCTATAGCAAAGAAGAATAAGACATGATCCCTGACCCCAAGCAGGAGAGGCAGGCACAATGGCAAACAATAAAAGCCACAGTAAAATATGTGCTATGTGCAAGTAAAAATAAATCTGGAGTCAGAAAAAGATGAACCAAAGTTTATGAGAACTCATGTTTGAGAGAAAGGAATAGTTAAAAGCAGAACAGTTGGGGAAGACAGAAAAATATTTTTACTTGACCTTCCACACTTGGGGACAAAAAAGACAGAAAAAATTAAGGCACACTAGAACCCTCAAGTTACAATATTATCACTTTCTCCGTAAGAGGAGATATCTCCCCTTGAATGACAGCCACTTGGAGTGATGAAAGATACAGCCATGGGGTAAATACATTGAATAATAATTAGAAATAGCAATTTTCTAGAAGAAGTTTTATCAAACTGATGCTACACTGGTATCTTTGGAAGCTATTTGTCTGAGAAAAAATGTAATTCAGGGACCGTAAAAAACTTTGCTATGTTACTTTCTTGAACAGATTTGATCACATCAGTATTGCAACAATAGCTTCTAATGATACAGGGAAGCCAGCTGCAGGGTGCAGTGGAGGTGCTGTAGGAATGCAATGCTGTGTGATGCTGAGGCCACGTGGGAGGGTTCCAAGTTCTTGTCCTGAGGTCTCCTTGTACACGCCAGGCATGTGCACATGCTGCCTGGGTCTGGGGGACTGGATCATGCCATGAAATGAATTCTCTGTTGGAGGTCTCTCTCTTTTTCTCATGGAAGAAATAAATAAACTCTAAAAGAAAAGAAGTAGGCAAAAAGTTGAAATATAGCATTCAAATATGTGTTAGAAGTTGCTCTTGGGACCAGCAGTTGGCATAATAGCTATGTTGCTGGACTCTCATGTAGTAGACTGCGGCTGGAGTCCTGGACCCAGTGGCTTAAACTCACACCGGGTACATGTTCATGCATGCCCAAGATCCCAAGAGGAGAATGGAGGAGAAGGGATTGCAGCATGGCCATCCCCGGGGGGAGGGGAGGGGGTGGTGGTGATTTCTCGCTTTCTTTCTCTCTGTCTGTCTCTGTCTTTCTGGTGAGCGCATGCTCCCTATAGCAAAAACCTCTCCAAAAAAAAAGAAGTTGCTTTCTGTTTTCTTTAAAGTGAAACACATTCTTTCTCCATGGAAACCCACCCTGCTTTCATCATAACCAGTAGTGCTGCTTTGGGAGAAATATGTCCGCAGTAATGTATGACAGGGGTGTGGCCCTCTCTGTCAGTAGCTCCGTATCTCGTGTGTGTTAAAATAGGAGGCATGGACTGATGTCTCCCCGAAGCTCTCAGTGAACTATTTGTGGCCAAACACAAGCTGTGTGCTGTTCAGTTTTGGTTAACTTGACATCTATTTACAGTAGTCACAAACACAGCAGAAATAAGGTTCTTATAAGGGCCGGAAACGTACTGTTGACAGGACTATTTCACCCTCCCACGTCAAATTCACATTCTTCCAGCCACAGGTAAGGCCTCAATTTCTTCACATTTAATAGGAAGGCGTCCGGGGTGGTTGCGGTTCTGACTACTTATGTTCTTCACAGGAGCCACATCTAACAAGTGCAGGGGGCTATTCTGCACCCTGTAATCCCAAGTCATAAAGAAAGCTACAAGTTGAAGGCATGAGGGTTCATCCCCTGTGTTTTGGTGGCTGTCACTCATCTATCCTTGTCCTCAGGGCTAACATTCACTGAGCACTTGCTGTTTCAGGCACTTCCCATGCATCACATCGGTGAGACAGTTCCAGCCTACATCCTCACAGGCCTGGTTACACATGGCCCCACCGTTAATCCTAGCGGGTTCTTTCTTTTCAGAATCAAATCAATGTTAGCACACCTCTCTAGCAGGTAGAAGTCTGAACACCAAGTCCAGCCCACAGGTCTCCTCGTGGATCGTTATGATGAAATATCAATTAAGGCCAGAAAAGATAAGTTAGTATTTTACAAGGACTACATGTTTCAAAATGCTGGTCAGTATTACTTTATTTTGACCATCTTTACTGATGTATTCAATCACTAACTTGGGGGAAAATATTGCTTCCATGCTCTGTAGACAAATGCCTTACTGTAGTATCTTCCTCCAAATAATGAGGATTTCTCATACTTCATATGAGAAAGCTAGATAGAAAACAGAAAGTCAAGAAACATCACTCTTGCCCACAAAGGCGATCATCTCCGGAGAGAGAATTACTTACAGAAGCCACAACTGTTCAGATCGTGTGAGCCACTGTTCTTAAAAAAACTAAAACCCCCAAACTAATAGAACTCATTCGTCATTTGCCACCAATTCCCAATTGGTAAAACTAGATTACTCTGAATGACAGTCTCAAGAGGAATTGTGAGATTCCACTAGAAAACCAATCCATCAACAAATAATGCCTACTGCCGAATGACAGAAGGTGAAGAACATAAAATACATATATAAGAAACTAACCTAGTCCTCAAGAAAGTTTCACTATAGTTAACATAAGTTAAGATGGTCAATACTTCCATGGCATTTTTGTAGCAAAAAGGGCAAATGCATTCCAAACGAATGCTGACCTATCAAGCTGCTATACTCTTTCATTCGTTCTCTCTTTTTTTTTTTTTAGGTGCTTTTCTCCCCATAGGGTGCATGCCCTAGCAGAGAGAGAGAGACAATGAGAGAGAAAGTAAAAAATCACCCACCAGGGGGAATGGCCATGCTGCAGTCCCTTCTCCTCTATTCTCTCCCCGAGACTTTGGGTACACGCGCATATGTGCCCAGTGTGATTTTCAAGCTGCCATGTCTGGAATTCAAACCATGGTCAGACATGTGGAGTCCAGCTCCTTAATCACTACACCACTTGCTGCTCTGGTTATTTCTCTTTCCTGTTTGGCCTGCAACAAGGTCAAGAAGTCATGCACGGATAATACATTTGTGAGGATGTCTCAAATAGTGGTTAAGTAAGAGGAAATAGTGAGGTAAGAGGAAAGCCAATATGAGGGCATGTTATAAAGAGTATGAACACGTAGGGCAGTATGCCAATAGGGCCTCTAAGAGAGAAAAAGAATGTCTCCCTGACTGTTCGTCTGCCAGACTCATTAGCTGGGGGCTGTCATGGGTAATAACTCTCTGACACTTGTCAGCTGCACCTGCCCACTGGCTCCCATGACTCCAGATGTGTCTGAGAAGGTTCTGAGTTAGAAAGTGAAAAGAGGCTGCCCGTTGGTTAAGGTGGGGCACTGTCAGTGTGAATCTGAGCTCTCATGGAACTATCATCCTCCTGCAGCCTTGATGGAAGAAGCTGAGTTCTAAGGTGGGCGGAGGATATGTAATGGGAAGCACCAAAACACCTGCCTACTATCCTGCTCTAAAAGTGTGGTACTCAGGTCATTTTTTTTTTTAGGTTTTTTTTTTTTTTTTTTTTTTTTTTTTTTTTTTTAGGGGTGGTGGCAACAGAGTTAGTATGCACTTGCCAGAGAGAGAGAGAGAACAAGGCATGATTCCCAACCCACCAGGTTCAGGACTCAAGCCATATAGTCGACCATGTGGTATCCAACACCTTAACCTCCATGCCACCTGCTGACGCTCAGGTCATTCTTGACTCAACTTTTCCCCTTGTCTCATTCCTTCTCTGTGCATTTGGAACAAGCTACATTTCTACCCAACAAACTGCCTGACTTTCGAGCTTTCCACTTTAAAATTCACAATGTCATGCATCACTTGAAAACTTATTAAACTGATAAAAATATTGGAATGCCAGGCTCCCACAGAGAAATAAAGACAAATAGGATGAGGGTAAAGGATGAAAAGAACAATAATTGATGTCTTGTTATATGCATGTCTTTTGTATGTATGAATTCATTTTATCGCCAGGACAATTCTTTGAACTATCTTCCCCACTTTACAGATGTCTATACTCCATTGAGGCATTAGGAAATTCAGTAGCTTACCTCCGTCATATAAACATGAAGAGGAGGAACCAGGATTTGAACCCAAGCAGTCCGGCTTCAGATCAAGTTTTCAGGGAAGGTGGGGTAAGAGTAGACACAAAATAACCATACTTAAGTAATAAGCATGATTACTGAAGTAAAAATACTGAGTTACTCATAGAAGGATAGGAGGAATTTTTGTGAAACTTTAAAGTTTCCATCTCTGGAATCTCACCCACATTTCTGTTCTATTTTGCCTCAATCATTCCTCCACCTAACTCTTTGTTTTTTTATACCTACATTCACTGCAACCAATTTTTGCTTATTCTCAACTTCAATTTCAAAAGGTCTATAAACAACACTTATGATTCCCATGGTTTTCATCTAAACTCTACGAAAGGGAAAAAAAAATCTAATTCAAGCCCTAAAAATTGATGTTGAAGTTTCCTAAGTATCTTATATGATATAAAGGCCACATTTTCAAATTCTTCACATAAATTTTTTTCTCCTCCAACACTCTGGGACACAGAGAATATATGAAATCTTAGTGTAAAAGCAATATGCAATTACCATCAGTTATACTGTAGAATATATGCCCAAAGACACCACTAAGATAGAGTTGGAGAAACCAATTCAGGAGCAAAAAGAAATCCCCTACATTTGGTTCAGGGCTTTGATTTTTAAATACCAAAATGCAGGGTAAAATAAAAAGTGTAATAAGGGTAAATATTGATAACTCTAAAGTATATAATTTATTTCATCTTTCCAAAGACTTCTAACAAGGTTTTATACCAAAGACTAAGAATGAATAAATTATGGGTCCAAGAAACCTTCATTTTGCATTCAATAAGCTTTTTGAGTTGATACTATGTTCTAGAATAGCTGCTTGACTGCCCTAGATGTTAGAAATACTACAATCAATAAGATATGATCTTGTTACAAAAAAGAAACTGGCCTTCAGATTAAAAAATAATAAGAAAAAGAGCAAGTGAGCCTTTCTCTAGATGAAAATAATGCAAATAGATCCCTAAGACCTGGTAGTGGGAACAGCCTTCTTTCAACATTTTTTAATGTTATTTTTAAATATTTATGTATTTCTCAATTCATCATATAACTCTAACTCCCCTGAGTAATAAAATTTCAGACTAACGGAAGATCTCAGAAGCTACACGATAAGGCAGACAAGTGATAGAGAAGAAATAATGTGAAGAAATGTTAGTGCATTTAGGAAAAGAGAAGCCATATTTATGTGGAAGATGACAAAATCTAAACGTGTATAAAGACTACAGAAGGAACCTGACAGTTACCGTAAATCACCTCTTGTCTTAGTCTTCTTGGACCACCGTAACAGTGTACCACAGACTACGGAGCTTCAGCAACAGCAATTTATTTCTGACAGTTCTGGAGGCTGGGAAGTCCAAGATGAAGGTGTGGGCCATTTTAGCTCTTTGAGATTTGTACATGCCTTCTTTCTCATCTTTCTCACTGTATGTTAGCATGGTCTCACTGTGTATGTTCACAGTGTGTGTGCATGAAGAGAGATAGAGACAATGTAAGCTCTGGTATCTCTTCCTCTTCTTTTTTATTTTCTTCAAATTTTTAAGAAAGAATTATTTATTTAATTTTACATTTTATTTATTATTATTTATCAATTTTTAATATAGGTTTACGTGCACTCACCAGAGAGAGAAAGAAAGCAAGACACCAGGTCTGGGACTCAAACTGCAGTTGACCGTACGAGAGTCCTGTGCCATTGAGTCTCAGGATCCATCACACATGCAAATAGAGAAGTAAAATAAGTATTTGCTACCTGTGTATGCCATGACCTAGCCGGGAAAAATCTGCGAGTCAGTACAGAAAGATACTGACCCGCAGAGCTAAAGGAGAACACCACGCAAGAGCCCACAGCTAGAGAAGGCCGAGGACAGCACCCAAGGCACATTAACTTTTCTTTTTCTTTTTTCAAGTTAATTTTTTCCTTGGGAAGGAGACACAGAGAGAGACAAGTATCCTCAACAGTCTCATGTCAAATCTCCTTGCACCTAGGCCTCCTGTCAGCCAGAATCACAGGCTCATGAGTTTGAAGTGCACAAGTGGACAAGGGACACAAACTCGTGATCTTCCACAGGGATCCAGCTGCACCAGAACAGTGTGCTACCACTTTGAGCGGTGTGTTACCAGCACGTCACTAAACTAGCCCACTGTTTTTGTTTTCTTCTTTGGTTTTTATCACAAGGCATGCACACTCACTCACTGGAGTGAGACAGAGACATCGTGAGAGGGAAAGTGAGAAATCACCCTGGGAGAGATGGCCATGCTGCAAACCCTTCTCCTCCATTCTCCCTCTTGGGATTTTGGGCACATACACACACGTGCCCAGTGTGAGTTTCAAGCCAACAAGTCCAAGACTCAAACTGCAGGTGACCATATGGGAGTCCAGCACCTTAACTACCATGCCACCTTCTGGCCCCACAAGCTCCTTTTAAAAGGAGAGCTGGCTGTGCCTCAGCTGCAAGTCAGAAGTAATGCCACAATGTCTCTTAACCCATACAGAAGTAATAGCTAGAAATCAAAGTGCATCTGTAGACCTCATACTAGGAGCCGTTTCCCACCTGCGATGGCCTTTTATGATGATCCATGCCTACTGCTGCCTTTCTTTGGAAACTCACAGTGTGAGAACGGGGGGCAGAGTAATGACAACTAAACAAGAGGCCATGGTATCAGTGACCCTTTACTGAGGTAATGCAGAAAATTCCATGTCACAGAACCCGTATGTACTCTAGATGCCCCAGTGCAGAACCCTTTCTGTGATGGTCAGTTCTCTGTGTCACCTTGGCTCGGCTAGAGTCCCCAGTTATTCTAGATGTGACTGTGAAAGTATTTTATAGATGTCATTAGCATCTTCAAACAGTTAGCTCCAGTAAAGACAATGTTCCTCACTAACCAGGATGGGCCTAATCAAACAGTTGAAATCCCTTAAGAGGACAGTTGAAGTTACCCTGAGGAAGAAAAAGCCCACCTGTGAACTGGAGGGTCCAGCGGCCAGCTGTTTCCATCACCCCTCTTCACCTCTGTTAATGAGGCCGATGAATCATCATCCTTCCCAATGGGAAGGGCAGGTGTGAAGAAGATGTTGTCCTGCTCGTTGCCGAGGTGAAAAGGACAAGACTAGGGGCCCTTTCCCCTCACCACCCCATGTTGACTGTTTCTAAAACATCACACCTCTCAATGATATAAGGCAATTCTTAGCTGGGGTGGGGGGGGTGGGGGAATCAGAAAACCAAACAAACTGGGGCCAGAAGATGATGTGGTGGTTCAGGCACCCACATGGACAAGTCTGCTGTTCGAGTCCTGGACCTAGGAGCTTGAAGTACACAACAGGTGCAAGTGCATGCAGACCTAAAATCCTGAGAGGAGAATGAAGGAGAAAAGGTGGCACCATAGCTATCCCATCTGCCTCGTGAATGATTTCTCACTTTCCCTCTGTCTCTGTCTCTCTGTCTCTCTCTAGTGAGTGCATGCTCTCTAAAAATTAATAATTAATTAATTAATTAATAATTTAGAAAGGCAGCTGGACCACACATGGCCTGTTGGAGTCCCAGAACTGATATATTTGGAAACATGTCAAGAGCATGTGCATACATGCCAAAAATCTCTAGAAGAGAATGGAGGAGAAGGAACTGTAGCATGGCCATTCCCCCATGGGTGATGATTTTTCTCTCTCTCTCTCTTCAGCAAACACATATGCCCTATACCAAACTGAAAGATAAATAAAGGAATAAACAGATAAATAATAATAGACTTCATATGTATGCATATTGTTGGCTCTGTTTCTCTGGTGGAACCCTGGCTTCTTTTTCTCTAAAGATGAAGAGATCAACTTTATATAAGTGCTTACCACTTCAGCTAAAGAAAGGAAGTGGGAAAAGTTAAATCCTACTTCTATTAATCGCATGCTCCACACATGTGGCAAACCTATACTTTAGTACCAGGTCCTTAAGGGTCTTGTTCAGCTGTGTGGCCAACAGCACCCTTTTATTAGATCTGACATACAGAAACAGAGGCACAGAATCTAACACTAATGCTGCTTAAGTCTCAGCGTTAGCGCTGTGCGTTTGGTCCCTTAAGCTTCTCCTATGAAATGTCAAGGCAGACGATGGGACATCTGGGCCTACAAACTATGGGGACAAAGTGTGACTGAGCAATTCCATCTACAAAGACCAAAAGTCAGCCAGCTGTTTCCATCACCCCTCTTCATCTCTGTTAATGAGGCCGATGAATCATCATCCTTCCCAAGGGGAAGGGCAGGTGTGAGGAAGATGTTACCTACTCATTGCCCAGGTGATAAGGACAAGACTAGGGGCCCTTTCCCCTCACCACCCCATGCTGACTGTTTCTAAAACATCACACTGGATTAAAGAATTCATTTTTCTAATAGAGGAACACAGTGAAGAATACACAGTAGCTTTGCAGCTCTGCTTGGACCTCTAAACACCAAGAACAATAGTTGGCCCCAAGGCTGTCTTCTTTCTTGCTCTCTTCCTTCTGTATAGAGTTGAAGATAGTTTCTCTGTGTGCTTTTTGTTTTTCTATTTGCCAGAGGGAATGTATACTTGCATGGGAGGTGGGGGTGCAGAGAGCATGTTCACTACACAATCCTGTTTCCTCCATCTCTCCCTCCTTTTGGGACTTTAGATACTTGTGCATATGTAGCTAGTGTGTTTCTCAAGCCACTGTGTCCAGGACTTGAACCATACAATTAGCCATGTGGGATCCAGTCACTTTAACTACCAGGCCATGGGCTGGCCCAACCATGGTTTGTCTTTATATGCAGTGAAATTTTCTTCATGCCTTCATTTGCTCAAAATACTTGGAATGCTCTGGAAGAAACCAACATAAATCACACCATATTTTAGGCTCAATGATGTGGAAAGAAGTTAAGTGCATATATTACTATAATACAAGCTGGCATCAAGTATACAAATAAAAATTCTACAGCAGTTTGGACCTGGTTAAATAGAGTGGGGAGACAGAATAAAAAGAGGAAAAACAGAAGTAATGGCATGATCTATTGAGGGCTTATACCCCTGGGAAACTGACATCAAACTAAGGTCTTCTTGTTATTTATATATTTAGGTGCCACTAGAAAAGTAATTAATCAGAACACCATGTGGGTCCTGTCTATAGGGAAATCACCACAGATCAGGGCTGCAATGCAGTTCGCACAGTGATTTGTGTCACTCTGCATACTGCCACCGTGGTTTGGCTGACAAGTTTTGGGTGAAAAAAAAAGTAAGTTTGTCTTAAAATTTTATCTATATAAAGAGACAAGGCAGGAGCCCAAGCAAGTCCCAACCTGGCAAATGCTAATAAGCCTCATGTGATTCAAACTTAGCATGCTGGCTCCAAATTAATATATACTTCCACATAGTTCATAAGTGACAGGTTTTATGATAAATAGAGCACTTCAGTAAAAATGCTATTAAATATATGTGAAGCCTTGAACAGATGGCATTTGTAATAGATATCCCTGATAACTGATCACCATTTAGTATTCTCTGGCCCAGTCTCCTATCAAGGGTTCATGATTCTAAGAGGGGGAAAAAAGCAGGAGCAAGAACTTAATTTCCTAGGCAGTCTGTCAGACAGCTGCTTCTCACCTCTAAAAACACAGCCATGCATCGAATCTGTTTTCGAGAAAGGTAATGTCAAATATAACTCGCCAGAAACTTCAATCAGAGGTTACCAGTTTCCTACTCTATTGATTTTTAAAAACCCCATGTTTCTGATATTACCAAAAAGCAATCCATCTTACAAAGGGGCTTCAAAACATTCATGGAAAATGGGATTAAAGTTTATTTTGGAGCAGACAATTTGGAAAGTTGTGCATGGATTTTTGTTTTGTTTTATTTCTTTTTTGTATTCATAACACACATATTTGAGTTTGGATAAAAGTTTGTCAGCTGGGATTTCATGCCTTAGAATTTGGAAGTACCCCCAAAATCTATGTGCTGGGACTTCATTGTTTTGTTAAATGAAAACTTAATTCTTTCATGCTGTCCCAGGGTGGAGTCCTTGTGCATGATAACGTCTTCAGGATGGGGCCCTGATTCCGTTCTGGTTTGTGAACCAGGAGAGGAAATGAGGCAGAAGGCACACGAATACAGACCGTGCTCTGCTCTGCTGAAAGTCCTGTCTTCCACCATTTTATGATGCCTTTGGACTTCCCAGCTGCCAGAATCATAAAACCCTTTGTTCTTTATAAATTACCCAGTCTCAGATATTCCTGTTACAAAGCCAATAACAAACTAAGATAATCCATTTTTCATGAACTTTTGAAGACCTCCATGTTTGTGTGTTACTGTTTCCCACAACAGCTGTGGAATGTTCAGTTTTAGGGTTAAGTCCATTTTGAAGTCATGAGGTCCCAAAAAGCAATCAGGATTAGCAGGTTTATAGGACAGGTCAGCAAGAAAGACATCCTCAAAAGGAGCTGCAAAAACATCCTGAATAGAAAATGCAAAATTAACCCTTGATTGAAACAGGAATCTTCAGAACAGAACAAGAAAGTCTGAGATTAAGGTGTAAAAATCATAAAACAGGTAATAGTTGGGGGATTAATAATGATCAAAAAGTGGGCAAATAGAATTTATTTAGTAATGTACTGTGGAAGGCTTTAGCTTGTCCTGATCTGCATCAGTATAGATATGCTTAGGTCATAACCATAATAATGTATGTTCTAAAATTAAATCTGTATGACAATCAACCTGTCAGCAATGTAGGAGCTGGTCACAACTTGTTGAAGCAAATTATCTAACAATCAAGAAAAGCAAATAACTTCATCAGATTTTAAAAACACACACTCACATAAAAGCCTCCTCTAAAACTAGTATCCTGAGGTTAAAAAAGAAATCTAAAGAGGAAACAAAAAAAAATTAACATAGGGCTGAAATGGCTACTAAACTTGAGCTGTGAAATGTTGCTTTCATTGAATAAAAATGAAGATTTTCTGCTGAGACTTCTCACTCCAGATTCATTTCTACCTCCACATATTAAGTGTCTAGACAGGTCCAAGTGAACAGGATCCAAATGTCTAAATATGATTAGGGTCAGCATATTCCTTAATTCCCACTGATTCTAATGCACAAAGAGTGAAAAATGGAATGGAAGAGAGATTGCAGATCACCTCTTCCTGCATGCCTCTAAATGCTCAGATTAAACTTCAAGAATTAGAAAGAAACACACCATCCATCAAATGACTAGAAATCACTGCAGGGTAACAAGAAATATGGGGGAGCAAGAAAATACCTCTCCTCCAAAGGAAAAGAATAACTCCTCTTCATCCTCAGACAGTGCAATGAAATTCACGGAAATATCAGATAAAGAATCTAGAATATTCATACTGATAAAGCTAATAGAGATGCAAGAGAAGAGAGACAATGAACTGCAGAAGAGACAGGAGAAAAGAGATGATGAGTTTTAGGAGATAAGAAAATTCTTGCAAGATCTGAAAGAGTAAATACACACCATAAAAAAAGAAACAAATGGACCTGTTAGAGATGAAGACTATAATACAGGAAGTCGAAATCTTCCTTGAAAGTATTAAAAGCAGACTAGATCATACAGAAGATCAAATCTCAGATGTAGAAGATAGAATCTCTAGCCTAGAAAAATCCACCATGAGAACTGAGAAAATTGCCCCCCAAAAAATGAGAATAATATACAAGAAATACCATCAAACATCAAACATCTGGATAACTGGTATACCAGAAGGCAAAGAGACTCATAAGGGCATTGATAATCTATTCCATGAAATCCTGGAAGAAAACTTTCCAAACCTAGAGAGGCATTCAAAGATCCAGCCCCAACAAATACAAAGGACCCCAAAAAGAATCAGTCCAAAAAGACCTTCTCCAAGACACATTATATCCAAATTGACCAAAACCACAGACAAAGATATACTAAGATTGGCAAGAGAGAAAAGTCAAGTTACCTATAAAAGATATCCCATCAGGCTAACAGAAGACTTCTCATCAGAAACAATGTGAGCAAGGAAAGAATGGGAAAATATATTCAAAGTGTTAAAGGAAAAGCAATTTCAACCAAGAATACTATATCCAGCAAGATTATGCTTTATATAGGAAGAAAAGACAAGAACATTCTCAGATAAACAAAACCTGAAAGAATTGACCAGCATCAGACCAGCTCTCCAAGAAGTTCTGAAGGGAGTGATATATTAAATACAGACGCACAGAAATAAGAGTTCAAAAACTAAGAAAATGGCCAACTTAGTCATAGGGGCAAGTCCGGAGTTGAATATTATATCCCAGAATTTAATTGGGAAAATCAAACCACAACAGAAGATAAAGTACATGAGTCTGAACTGGAAAAAACAGCATTTTATGACTTTTGACTAAAACTTTGCTGATTTTCTTCTAGGCTTTGTTTCCTGGTTTTAAGGCATTCTGTCCTGACTTGAGATGCCAACAGGTTCATGTACCTACTATTTGAACAGAATCCTAACCTATTTCCTGGCTTTAAGTTTTAATCAAAGTTTCTTAGTATTTCTTTGATTTATTAAAGCTAAAACTGCTTTCTTTCATTACAAAATATATTTTAAAATACCTATTTAATGACCATAGTAAGTTATATAGCATCAGCTAGGTGCTACTTTATAGTATATTCATTCTGCTCAGAGTTTCACATTTAAAGTCAGACATGTATTCACAGATATGTATATATCAGCTGAACTGGCTATTAAAAGTAGTTAGATTATTTAAGAAATTTTGTGAATCAATAAAATGTGGGGGAAAAAATAGTGTGGGAGGAGGGTGGGAAATGACAGCGGGTGAGAAATAGGGGGAAAATATATATATATGACACTAGAAATTAAAAATGATCAATAATAACATGTATGATTAAGCCACTAAGCAGTATATTCTGGATGAGAAATCACATTTTGTATGCTATGATGATGCTCAGTAAATGAATGTAAATTAATTAATTTTAAAATAATTAATTAAAAATTTACATGAACATAGGGATTCTCATATCATCTGCAATTCCATTCAAAAGGGTTAGCAATGAACTTGTAATCTATAAATTCTGGCACAAATACATTGTCTATATTCTGTAAGGCAATAATCTTGATAAACCAAATTTACTTTATCAAAACTCAAAACAATAAAACAGTTAAGTGGTGTGAACCACTTCAATCAGTTGACTTGCGTCTCACTTTACTCACACTCCATGACACTCACACAGCTCAGGCTCCTACAGAAGATACAATAGGAGCTCTGAAGATAATTATCGATCAACTGGCATGCACTGTTAATTGTGGAAATACTTGTCTCATCAATGCATTTTGAAAAGTGATAATCCTTCCAGAGGCAGCATGGTAGACAGTCCTGGGACTGAATCACAAGGCACCATTACCAGATGACATAAGATAAATTGCATAACTTCTGCTTGTTGAAAAATCAAGACATGATTTTTTTGTTTTATATATCAACTTGACCAGTCAAAACTTCAAGAATAGATGGAAGATCAGAGTCATTTATAGCATAGACAGATGTTTCCAAATACAATGATTTATCCAAATACATATCTAAGTGCTGCTGTAAGAGAACTGTGCCAATATAATTAAAATCCCTAAGCTGTTGACTTTTAGCTAGAGATATTATCCTCACTGGCCCTGACCTAATCATATGAGTCCTTAAAAGTCCAGTCCTTAAAACGGGGCTCTCAAGACTCCAAAAATCAACTGAGACTATAATTGCTCTCCCTTCTCTGAATAGTCCCTTACAGCCCATGTGCGAAGAGCTTTGACTCAGATCTAGGTGATCCAGACTACTCCCAATCTTTCCTTTCTGGCTGCCTATCCATTGGATGCAAACTTACTTAGGCAGCCCTCACAGTCAAATAAATCAATTCCTTATAATACATCTCTTACCATTATCTCCCCCTGGTTCTGTTTCTCCATTGAACCCTGACTGACACAGGAGATAACCATCTGCACTTCATAGGTTTGTCAGGAGAATTAAGCTGGATCCTTTACAGAGTTTCTCAAGCAATGCTTCTCAAACTTTACTGTGAGCACGAATCACATGGCTGCAGGTTCTGAGTAGGCAGATCTGGTGGAGCCTAGAGTCTGTGCTGCTAATAAGCTTCCAATTGATGCTTCTATGGCTGCCAAAAGAACATCCTAGAACATAATACACATCAAATAAATATGTGTTGTCTTTTTTTCCCAATACAACCTCTTTATTTTTACTATTTCCAAGTTTCTATTATTTTCTTTTGTCTTTCACTTTTCAATTAATTAATACATTTGAAACACATAATGCACTGTCCACTTTCTAGAGCTCTGGATAGCTATAATATAAAAAACCAGCAGGACAGCGAAAACAGAGGAGAAAATACAAAGTAGTGCCTTCCCCAGGCCCAGAACTAAAGACTACTTGCAGAAGCCTGTATTTCTTACAATCCAGTCAGTAAAAGGCACACTTTAATGCCAAGACATAATTTGACAGTAAAGTAAGGCAAGGTCAATATTTATAGAGTCCTACACAAAACACAGTCAAATGACAACAGAGAAACAATGCTGCACATTTTCTGGGCACAGTGAGCCCATTCCTGACTAGTGCTGCTGGAAGATGGACCAACTATTTGCACGTGTGGTGTGGTTTCAGATGTGGCCAAAACAACTTCGGTGTGGAGGCAAACATTCCCCACAATCCCTCACCTGGCGACTGTTAACATTCTATCATAACAGCCTTGTTTTTGTGGTTTTAAAGCTTTGCTAAAGACACACACTTCAAAACTTGGGATATTGTTTCCATGTCTGCAGCCATCATCCAACCCACGGCTCTCATCAGCCCATGAAGCTGCACCTACTGCAGATGCCAACCTGGCAACTGTGTGAATCCCTATCTGGCTTGATCCCTCTGCAAGTCTGGGCCTTTCAACACCTGTCTCAACTTCAGAGACTACTGTGACATTCCTCTCTTCTGGATTTTCCATTTCCAGTTCTTCTGCTGTGTACATCTAGTCTGAGTTCTCTCTGTCATCCACTCCCAAGTCTTTACCCTCTGCTGGTGATTTCTAAGTCACCTCCGTGCTGAGGTCCAGGCACATATACTTCTCTGCCTTTGGGGCATTGTGACTTTGATGTAATCAAGTATCTCTGACTCAAAATGATCCAAATCAAATTCAATGTCACTCTCCTTAAACCTTCCTTCTCTCTGCATTCTGTTTTGATGAATAGCATCATCATCTACCTAGAAAAACAAAGTTGACACCCTAGGTGCCCACCCTTCTTCACCTGATTCCTTCTTAACTCATCTCCCAAGATCCAGATGCTATATCTCCTAGGAACCCTTCATTAACCTGCCTCAATCTGGGTGCAGGTACCTCCCCCTGCCCCCGTGTGCCCCCATGCAACACGTTCACTGCAGCACTCAGCACACCATATTATAAGGAAAAACCACCACAACATGGAGGCCCTGTTATGCATTCTCACAGCACCTTGAGATTCTGCTGTAGAGTATTTCTTAGAAATATAATTACAGGGTCACCAGGTTGCATTGTGGTTGAGATGCTGGATTCCCACATGGCTGACTATAGTTTGAGTCCCAGACCTGGTGGCTTGAAAATCACACTGGGTAAGTGTCTATGCATGCTCAAAATCCCAGGAGAAGAACAGAGAAGTGATTGTGGTATGGTCTCCCTCCTGGGGGGTAATTTCTTTCTTTCTCTTTGTCTCTCTCCAGCTAGAGCATGTGCCTGATGGCAAAAAAAAAAAAAAAAAAAGAATTCCATGTTTATTTATGTACTTATTAAAAGTCCATGACACCCCAGTGGATTGAAAGTTTCATAATTTTAGGGGCCATCTACCCTGTTCAACACACCCAGAATACCATGTGTATCTCTTGCACAAGACTAGGAACTCCTTTGAGTAGGAACTTTTATTTCTGTATCTCTAGTACCTAATACTTAATAAGAGCTTTGTAAATGCTGGTTGGATGAATATCCATATATATGTGTGTGTATCTATATCTAAATCACCTATCTATCTATGTGTGTACACACACATATATATATGTATGTATATAATCACCAGTAGTCAACTATTAAGCTTTGCAGAGTGTTTGCAGAGTGTTTAATAGGCAAGAGTGTTTGTTAATCCAATCTTTCAGCCACATCTATCCATGGATCCTCCTGATGGCTACAGCACCCTTACACCAGCTGCCTAACTCGCTCTGCTTCCCTGGGGCAGCCACTATTTACAGGACCTGTCAGCAATGACGGTTATGTCCATTTGTCTCACAAGTGGCTGCCAGTTAAGCACCTCAAATGCCTGGAGAATATAACAGGTGTCTCTTAGTAGCATCAGGCTTTATTCCACCTTAAGATAAAAGTAAATTCCCTGAGATGTTATTTGGACTAAAGAGTAACTGAAATCTCTTCTTTATTTACCTTCTTTGGATTTCTGTACACACAACACGTTCAAAGTTTTATAGAGATGTCATGTTAAATATATCTTCTGGAGCAGGGAAAGAATGGCTTTCAAAGATCCACATTATAGAGAGTTTTATGCAACTAAGATTTTTAATGAAATGCTTCCCGCTCGTTCAGGGGAATTCCACTTTCTTTCATCCAAAGCCTGAGGAGATTGTGAGCAATGTCTCAGCATAACTCGCTCCCTACCTGCTGGCACTTGATATTAAAGAGAAGAGGCCACCACAGGTGCTTTTTCTGTAGAGAGCCAGATGTCAAGAAAAGGCCCTAGGGCTGAAAGAATGAGAAGAATGCAAATGATGCGGTGGGGGCCTGAACATTTCCAAACAACGAGAACAACTGTATTTTCACTACTCTGTTCTGTTTCCTGATGCTACGTTACATTCTCAGTAAGTTTTCCTTTACTGAGTACATAAATTGGAACACTAGAGAAAATAAAAAAGAATATTTTACTATTTCTAATATACTTCAGAGAGGTGATTGGCCCACTTGGTAGATGGAAACAGTGAGGTATTGAAGTTGTCTTGAAGATCAAACCATGGGCAATCTGGAGGGGAATATGTGGTATACACTACCCCCTTCCCACTCTCTTCAAACATCTGTGTGTCAGGTCAGGAGATGGAAACTACCTTTTACTGAATCCCTACTGTGTACCACACCTGATGCAGGTATCCACATAATGTACTCGTTAAGCTCCAAAATAATTTTGCAGTGGATTGAGTAGTGTCCCCCCATAAATTTACATGTGACCTCACTTGGGCATAGGGTCTTCGTAGATGTTGTTCGTTATATTAAGATGAAGTGGCACTGGCTTGGTGGGCCCTAATCCAATGACTGGTATCCTTATAAAAGAGGAGAGGACACACAGACACAGAAGACAGCCATGTAAAGACAGAGGCAAAGATTAAAGTTATGCTGTCACAAGCCAAGGGATGCCAGAAGCCACCTGAAGCTGGAAGAGGCAGAGAATGCTCCCTTAGAGGTGACAAAGGAAACGTGGCACTGCCAGCTCCCTGATTCCAGATCCCTGGCCTCCAGAACTATGATTTTTATTTTGAGCCATGCCATGTTTGTAGAAATTTGTTACAGCAACCCTAGGAAACTAAAACAGATCCTAAGAGGTAGTTATTATTACGCTATTGTACAGATTCAGAAACCGAGATCAGTGACATTGGGTAAATTTCACACAGGACGAAGCACGCCATGCTCAGTCTAACATTCATCAATATGGGCAAAAGGTTGATAGGTAAGGAGCCACCCCATACGAAAAAAGGTAAAATGGATGGAAAGAAAGCCATGTCCAAAGTGATAATGGAGCAGGAGTTACAGCTACAGAAGCATGATCTCAAACGTGGTTTGAAGACCCTCCTTCCCTGAGGGCTGTTCCTGAACCACACCTCCTACCAGTGGTGATTCAGAACCCAGAACCTCTCAACTGACTGCACCTACAGATAGCTATGTACTTTGCTTTAATTCAACCAAAGCACCATTTTATCAATGAAACTCAACAGGTACAAGAAGAGAATACTAACCATAGTCCAGTGTCCCCAACTACTTGTCCCAGAGGCTCATGACTTGCCCATGGCCATATTCAACTATTGAGATTTCACTTTGGACCAGGACATTGTTTATATCTTCCTTTTCTAAATTTGAGGTATTTAAAACATATTCTGTATAGAATAATACAAAGAAAACCCATGTACCACCATTGAGCTTCAATCATGTTTAGCATCTGGGTACATTTATTTCTGTTTCTCAACATTATTTTAGACTATACCCCCTCTTCTCATGAATATACAAAATCTCACATCACTCTGTCTTTCCCCTTCCTTTGAAGTTCTAACATATCTTTACCACAGAGAAGTGTGGTCTCCTGATTAACAATTCTTAGAACACACATAATAAGTCTCAGTTTCAGAAAGCTTGACCGAGGTCCCCCATGATGTTTTGATGGGACAGATACAATGACCCGAGCTATGAGCAGGTTTAATTGCAGTACCCATTGATGTGAGTTAACTATTGGTCTCGACCAAAAGGCTCTTACTGACAAGCTATACAGTCCTTGTCCCTTCATTCTTAACATTTTTTAAATTTCTTATATCTTTCTTTTTTAATTATGCATTTAATTTTATTTATTATCATTTTTAATTTGCAATAGGGTATGCACATTCACAAGAGAGAGAGGGAAAGTGAGAAAGCAAGCTGCCAGGGGCAGGACTTGAACCATAGTTGGCCATGTGGGAGTCCAGCACCTTAACTACCATGCCACCTGCTGGCCCCCCTTCTTAACATTTTTCTCCACACTTAGATGAAGGCTTAGATATATGTAAGTTAAACGTCTACTCAACACATTCTATTTTGTCTTGTATTATGGTGTTTCTATTCCGCTCCACCACAAGCTAGTACCATAATACATAGGTGCTCATAAGTGTACCCTTCTGGAACATGGACCAAGTGCCTGCCTGTAGGGGAAAGTTCAATAAATGTGTGTTGAATTTAAACTGTATCATATGAAAACAGATTGCTAAAACTAGGGATGTTCCGCCTGGAAATGACACGGTATCGAGGAGAAATGATGGCTGTCTTCGCATATTTGAAGGATGATGAGATTTAAGCTACAGAGGTCTAGAGGGAAAGATCAGAACAGCTGGTAAAGGGAGCAGTGAGTTGATTTCTGCCCACTGTAAGGAAGTTTGTTCGAACAATCACACTTGATGGCAAAGAAAATGGGTTGAGCTGCATGCGAGCCCTCCCACTGGTGATTACCGCAGACACTTTAGAAAGGATTCCTGCCCTGAGCAGAGCAAATAGGGTGCTCTTTTCCAAGTCCAAGATTCTATGACATCCTCAGCTTCCTAGTTTTCGGTCCTTTTTCTTAAATTACCAATTTTTATAGGTTTTTATACATGAAGTAATGATATCTCAGATGTAACTGCAAACGGCAGATAACTATAAAAGAAAGATTACTTCATTTCTGAACCAGACTCCAGTGGTACCCTTAACCTGATTGGAGTCAACATAAACATTCCCCTGATGAATACAGCATTTGACATTCAATTTATGAATGTTTGAATGGCTGAGATCTTTATCCTATTAATTTATAAAAATGACACCTGACATGAGACAATGACCTTGCTTCTCATAAGGGTGTAATAATGTCACATCCCTGAGAGACCTTGTGCCGGATGTCTTCCACTTACCCCTGCTTCAGGCAAAGTGGACTGGCCTAGCTGGACCACATGAGCAGGTTTCCAATAGGATTTGGCCAAGGGTAGGACTGGCAGAAGATCAGAGGGACAGAGTGACTCTGTCTGTTCTTTCGTCTCCCTCCCTGCTGTGCACCAAGATCTGGCCAAGTCTCTCACTTAAGGCCATAGCTCCTATAAGCACTCTGTCTGTGAGCTGGGTCTGCCTCCAGGTTCTAATAAATGGCTCCTTCTCCTTGCTCTTACAGAGGCAGGATTCATGCTGGCTCTCTGCTGTAACTAGCCCTGGGTACCACACTATTCTTACACTTTCCCTAAACAAGGCCCCGTCCTTACCTTTAAAATGAACCCCTTTATTATTAAATTCTCCTCAAATTACCCAATTTAGAAGATAGTCTGTTTCCTCCCAGGGCCCTAACTGACACAGTCAGAGGCTCTTCAAATATGAGTGTGCCCCTCCTTGGTAGGGGACATGGGTGGGAAAAGCTGCCACCTCAGGGGTCTCCTTCCAATCTCTCTGCCAGTGCTAATCTAACTATGGAAAGAACAGGTAGAGGCAACCAGACTGGCCAGAGGTTATAGATAAGTCATTCGGAAATGAACTCAGACAAAAGTTCATTTCTTTCTTTCTTTTTTAATTCCAAAAGGAAATAAGTCTTCATGCCATCTGATGAGATTTTGGACAAGATGTCACATGGCGTGAAAAGAAGGACCTAGAAGGGGCATTACCATTTTGTTGGTATCAGAAATGCTTCCATCTATTCAACTATCAAGCCTGGGTCACTTAAACCTTAAGGATCAGGGACCCGCCTTTCCAGTTAGATATGTTCAGGGTCCTATCTGCCATTTTTCCTTGGTCCCTATTTGGCTTTAAATTCTTTTGTGATAAGCCCCTGAGAGTTGCGAGGTCACCAGAAGGTGACCATTGCAATGCAGACATTAGCTAAAAGGAACTAAAGCAGGAAAAGGGGAGCAGATCCTCTCCCTCTCCCCCTCACCTGCTGTCAGAACTGAGTGTGGGTAAGAGAGCAGGCCACCCCACGCTCAAACCCTGGCTCTCCCACTCACCAGCCAGTGACCTGAGAGATGTTTCTGCGGCCTCTCTGGCCTCCTCTTCATCTGTAGAACAGAGGTGATTACTTCTACCTTGAGAAGATTGTGGTAAAGATGAAAGGAGAGAGAGGCCAGTCTCAGTAGTCCAATGGTTATGTGATGCTCTGCAATGCTGTGACCACATGGTAAGGTCTGGGGTTCGTGTCCCTAGGTCTCCCTGTCCCCACCAGGTGTGTGTGTGTATGCTCGTGATCCTGGTGAGCTGAGGCTCCGGGTTGGATCACAGTGTGATGACCCTGTGGTGTGTGTGTGCGATGGAAAAAATGAATAAACTTCTTCAAAATTTTTTTTTTTTGGAGAGATTTTCACTGTAGGGCGTGTGCGCTCGCCAGACAGACAGAGAGAGACATAGAGACAGAAAGCGAGAAATCACCCCCCAGGGGGGATGGTCACGCCGCAATCCCTTCTCCTCCATTCTCCTCTCGGGATCTTGGGCACGCACGCACACGCGCCCGGCGTGAGTTTTAAGCCACCGGGTCCGGGACATGAACCGCGGTCGACTACGTGGGAGTCCAGCGACATAGCCATTACGCTAACTGCTGGTTCCCTCAAAAGTATTTTTTTTAATGAAATGTTCAGCAGAGGTCTGTTTAATGGGTGCTATGTATTATCATAGACAAATTTATCAACTTATTTGCCCTTGTGAAGGTGGAAAGAGCTTTAATTTGTGGAAATACACTATACACGTGGTAAATCTGTCCATGTGCAGATGACAAAGCAGGGAGGACAACGGCGGGAGACCCAGGAGGGCAAACCACAGGAAAGCAGATTCCAAAGGCTGAACAACATGGAATGGCCACTGCGAAGGGTGCAAACAGTAGAGAGAGAGTGTTTGCAGAGGACCTCACCCAGGGGGAAGCACCACAGCATGGCCTTAGTTAAAGGAAGCCAGGAGCATTAGTACTGGAAGAGCCCAAAGGGAGTACTCGCCCTCCACACAGACACATACAGCCCTGAGGCAACGCGCTAAGCCGCCAAGAACCTACTGGGCAGTGTCAGGGTGGGTGGAGAGGAGCTGGCCTGCATTTGCAGCTTGCAGCGAAGGCTGATTTCACCTACTTCTTTCTGCCTAGAACGAAGCCTGCTGAGCTGCAATAATGAAAATCTTCACAGCACATTACTGAATACAGTCGTGCCTTTCTGCCTCAGTAATACTGCAGCCTGTGCATGCATGTAATGCATTATTCGAATACTGCAAGGAGAAAATTCAGTGATTTACATTTAGAGTTTATGTTTTGTTTCCAAATAAAAACATCCATCGTGACGATTCCTACACAGGTATTCCCACTCCAAGCAAATGGTTCAAGATTTAGACTGTGTTCTCGAGCCTGAGACTTCTGACCTAATTCAGCTTTCCATCTTACTGGATTTAAAAGAGCCTGGTTAAAGATTTATAATCCTGTCATTTTATCCCCAAGACAAATTATATTCCAGGCTACTCTAACACACAAAGACCAGTAAGAGTCAGCCAAATACTTGGCTTATCTTAATTGTTAGACAACTGGCACGCTCAGCATTTTTGGAGACAGCTGGGAGGATACACCCTTTCGGTCTTTCCCCTCCCTTCTGTATCGGTCATATCCAAGATAAATAACCACTTCTAGTTACAGGAAAACAAAGGGTCTTGTGGAGTAAGGTGGACACGGGGCCTGTGCTCATGCTGCCACTGTTGGCAGGAAGAGCTCCTATCCATCACGCTGTATCCTCATTATCTTCTGTGCAGACACACGATCCTCTTGTATATTCAAATGCTATTCCCGTCTGCATCAAGCAAGTTCCATAATCAGGCCAAATATGGAAGAGATGCACTGACATAGGTATGTTTGCCAGACCCTAAATTAACAATAAGGTATTTTATGTGGCCTAAGTGGACTGTGATTTCTTGTAGCCGAGAACATGAGCCAACACATTTCCGAGTTGAAGTGGTGAACACTGAGAAATTCAATTTACAAAGAGCTCCTGGGAAACACGAGGCTCATTCAGCGAGGCTAAGCGTCGAAGAATGGTCCTAAAAATAAAAGAAGCTGCAACTCTGCTCTCATAGATGCAGTTGCGTGTTTGGCTGAAACATAGGGACACAGGAGACACCGAGTGACATGTCATCAAGAGTGAGTCACGTAGTGCCCAGTTGCACCATCTGTAACCAGGGAGCTGGATGTATACAGTAATCCATGATAAACCTCAGTAGGAATTTAACATGAAGCACGTTGAGAATAACAGTGTGATGCAAATAGGACCACATTTCATTACTTCAGCCGGCCTGTCATTTTTCTCCACAATGGCTCTCCAAAACAATCATTTAAATAACTACTTTTCCATAATTTTCCAAGAAGAAAGAAAAATTATGTTCAAGGGGTCAGCAGGTGGCATGGTGGTTAAGGTGCTAGACTCTCCCACAGTTTGAGTCCCGGACCTGGTTTCTTGCTTTCTCACTTTCCCTCATTCTGTGTGTGTTTGTGTGTGTGTGTGTGTGCACGCACACATCTGGTGAGTACACGTGCCCTACAATAAATGTAAAAGTAATCATAAATAAAATTAAATAAGCGGCATTCAAAAATCTAAAATTCCCCTCTTTGACATTTCTAAGTTCTCATCACTAATCAGTAAACACGATGCTAACTTTATGCACCTTATATAAAGATGTGGGTTGAGTAAGAATAAGCAGTAATGAAGTATGCCGCTAGAACCAAAATAACCCTGCAAAGTAACTGCAGAAGACACTGCGCTTTGCAGACTCAATTCCAAAATGCCTCTGTGTTCAAGACATGTTACCTCTTGGGGATGGAAGTGGGAGTCAGGGAGTCTCCCAGTAATTATAAAGGGTAAGAAGACTGCAAGAGAGAGGGGGTCCTGGAGAGAGCGAATTCTGCATCTCCCAGCCTCACTCTAAAGCAGAATGACCTTGTGCTCATGGTGTCATTGGGCAGGGACCACAGACAGTCTCAGGAGAGATGCCTTCACTTCAAGGGTGGCGCAGGAGCAGCAGAGGACAATTCCTAAACCTAAAGTGGTTTGGACTCAAGAGGAGCCCCTCCTTGAAGGCCTGAAAGAGCTGGCACTGTGTAAGACTTCAGGTTGTGACAAACCCCATGAAGACAAAGGGACCCATCAGAAGGCCTGAGGGGATTGTCCTCTGCCCACAACACGGAGACACGAAGTGACACCAAGTGATGTTATAGAACACAGTCAGCGTTTCTAGCAGGCCCGAGTCCCAGACCAAGGTCCGCACCCACCTTCTCGATGGACATTTCACAGTGTGCTTCCCCTGTGGGTATCACTGGATGAAATGCCGCCGCCAACACAGAGACCACAAGGGTGTTATCTTCGTGTGGGGTCACCTCTAAATTTCATCCAAAATAATGCCACTTTGAGGAAAAGTACAGCTTTAAAATATAAAAGGGCCCCAAAGAGCTCTTCAATCAAGAATTTTACCAAAGGATCTCAATAGACTAATATCCTTCAGGCTAATAAAATTGATGGAAAGGGGATATATTTTGAAATGGTGATTTTTTTTAAAAACTGGACAAGCTTAGTATTAACAATAATGTTAAAATAAATTCCCTTTACCAAAATAAAACAAAACAAAAATCTTATTTTTTAATTGGCTGTTCAATGTCAGAGTAGGATAATACAATCCATCTGCTGTCGGTCCTAACATTATAATTTAACAATTATTTTTGTTGTTCTAAGAACTCAGCTTGCATACCAAGAAGAACCTAACAACAAATTTCCAGGGAGTTCTCCATTTGTTTTCCTATGAATAGTTATAGCTAGGTAAGAAGGAGAACATATATCAATCAATTATCCAGAATTGCAAAGGCGACATTATTTTATGAAAACAAATATTTGGGTTAAGCAAGAATAAGGTTGTGTCACATCTTACTGGAGACACTTCAAAAATGTATTTGTATATTGTTTCCTACCTTGGTAGATAAGATATACGAAATACAACAACTTTTTTGTGGATGGTTCTACTTAATTAAAACCAATAATGCATGTAGGACTTTTACTCTTGTGGATGCCCTAAGCCAGGAGACGAAAGCAGTAGCTAGAGGGGCGGGAAGGTGCAGTCTGCAACAAGCCTAATGCAAGCCTGCAGATGGACCTGCTCAGGTAGGGCAAGTGGGAGGCTGAGGTGCGGCAGGGGCGGGAGAGAGGGGGGGCGTGGGAGTGGAGAACAAGAAACCTGAAGGAGAGGTCAGTGAGTTGAGGGGCTAGCAGATGGTGCAGTGGTTCCATAGCTGGACTCCCATTTATTCAACTGTGGTTCAAGTCCCTGATCCAGTGGCTTGAAAATCATGCTAGTGCATGTGCATGTGTGCCCAAGATACCCAGGAGGAGAATGGAGAAGGGAGCGCAGCATGGTCATCCTCCCAGGGGGTGATTTCTCACTTTCCCCCTCACTATCTCTCTCTCTCTCTCTTTCTCTCTCTCCCTCTCCCCCCGCCCCCAGGTGAGTGCATGCACCCCAAGGCAAAAACCTAAAAAAAAAAAAATAGGAATTAGTTGAATGGTGGATAAAATTTCTACAAGATGGAAGGAGGTTATTCATGTGTGTGTGGGTGAGGGTGTGTGTGGTATTTTTATTTAAATAGGGTCTTCTTATGTTACAATCCTCCTGCCTCAGCCTTCTGAGTAACTGAAACTACAGGTGGACACCACTATGCCTGCTTTTGGGTGGACTAGGAGTTGAACCCAGACCTTTCACACAGCCTCAGCCTGCCAACCAGCAGTATCTGGTGCCTGCCTCCAAGGCTATTCTTGATTCAGAAAATGACACAAGAAAAGAAACAGCCATGAAAAAGCACAAAGAATTTCGCAGGTTAAGTTTAGATGCAATTAAAAAGATGGGGTAGCACTGCATTCTAGAGACCTTAAAGACCAGGTCAAGGAGCCTCTATTTCCCTGGTAAGACACGAGGAGTCACAGAAGCACGTGAGGAGGAAAGGAGCAGAACTGAAGTTAGATCTTGACAAAGCCCAGAAGGCCTCAGTGAGGTACAGGGAGTGCTGACCAGCAGCAGAGAGGAGGGGGTGGTGTCACAGATGTGGGCTTGATTATTTTATCTTTTCCAGCCAGAAGGGGATGATGATGCTAGGCAAAATGGCCCGGGCACAGTAGTAGCCTTGGGCCCAGAAAGGAGTGAGAGAAACTGCAAAGCATATTCCATAGAATCGGATAAAGCACTAAGTGAGGCAAGAAGGGAGAGTGGGTAGGTGAAGAGTAACTTCAACTCCAAAATATTTTCGAGTGGAAAACACCACATCGAGAACTTAAAATATATTCTCTTTCTGTAGAAAAGAATCATAAAACTTCATACCATATATTTGGCATGGGTCCCTATCTATATACATAGTGAGATATCAGAGACTAGAGATTAGATGACTCTGGAGCCTAAGTGCCTTGGGTTAAAATTCCTCCCCTGGCGATTACCAGCCCTGTGGCCTTTGGCAAATTACTTAACCTGCCCTAGAGAGGTGGGCCAGGAAAGCTGAGAAGACTTGAACTACAGTTGTGTAGGGATTTTTTTTAAAAAATGAATAAAAGATCCACGACAAGCAGTGAGGGTCCAGCTGAAGTTGGAGTTCAAGGTCTTCAACTAAGAAGAGAAAGTAGACCAACCGGATTCGAGCTGCCTGGTAGGTTAAGTGAAATCCCAGCAAAGGATTCCTGATCCCTGAAGTGCAGTAGCTGGTTCACCGTGAACTTGACTGTGGTCAAGGCTACTTAGGCAAGAAAGGAAAGACAGAGGTTAAAAATGAGAGAACTAAGAGAGAGAGAGAGAGAGAGAGAAAAACAGACAGACAGAATGAACTGGGATACTAGAAGCTAGAGGAAAACAAAGAGCAGCTCCTCATGAGAGAGGAGGGCGGTGATCTGAAATCCTAGCACAGAGCCATTTCTCCCAAGGGTGTAGGGTGGCCATGGAGTGGGGCCTGCTGCAGGCAAATCCAGTCACCGAGAGTAGCAGATAACAAACGATGAGGATTATGTCATTACTTCGTATAGTGTCTGTGAATGTCATTTAGCACCATTACAATACCACAGACGGGAACAATAGCGAGAGAGAGCTGGGCGCGTTCTAACCGCGTGATATTCCCCCAAAGTTTCATCTTTGATGAAATCCCTAGCACGAGTTTTTTCCTTTCCTCTTTTGGCCCATTTATTCAACCAGTAATTACTATGCAAGGCACTACACAATGTGTGGAGGTTGCAGATCTCATCTACAGCTCCAGCACTTAAGGGGCTTACAACCTATTGGAGGGTACAGGAAAATAATTAGCCATTTTACAAGAGCTAATTAACGAGACACAGGTGATGTTAAAAGGCAATATGAAATGAAGTGACAAATAAATAATATGTGCTTACAGAGGAGAAATATCCCTGTTGGTTGTTGGCTATCCTTTCATCCAGTCGTTTACCAGAGATTTATTGAGCTCCAACTATATACCAAGGTTCTATGTTAGTTATTTCAATAATAGTGTTAAAAAGAAACACAGACCAGCCTTCAGCCTAGGAGGGGACAAGACAGATAGTAAACAAATGTACAAATAAGTGTATAAATGCAAATTGTGACTAAGAGCTAGGAAGGGAAAGAAAGGGATGCTTTGAAGCAGAATAATAGGAGACCCCATTGGGAGGTCTGGAAAGTTAAATATAACATTTTCAAATACCATAAGAAGGTACCAGGCAATATATCATTGCATACTGTTCGTTAATAACATATTATGAGTTGGCTCCATGGCCTGGGTGGTTAAGGCAGCTGAATTCCACATGGCTGAGTCTGCAGTTTGAGTCCCAGACCCAGTGGCTTGAGAAACATGCCAGTTGTATGTGCATACATACCCCAGATCCCAAGAGGATAGAAACAAGAGGAGAAGGGATGATGGCATGACTATTCGTCATGGGGAGGAGGTAGGGATGCTTTCTCCCTCTCCCTCTCTCTGTCGGTCTGTCCCTCTCTGGTGAGCACACATGCCCTCTGTCAAAATTTAAAAGAAAAAAAATTATGTATTATGTGCAAGACTTCACTAACTATACCCAGCTCTAATCTTCAAAATGCATCTTGCCTCATTCAAAGTTATCATCTCATCTCCATTTTCAGAAGCACACTGAGATGTAGGGAAGTTAATGAACTTCTCCAAGGTAGTAAAGGGCAGCACCAGAATCCAAAGCCACTGTGCTTCCCCTGAGTCCACGCTCTTGCCACTTTGGTACACCATCAACGCAGATGGTGTCCAAAGTTACTCTCTCATTCGTTTCTGAAATAATCCTCTGAAGAAAAACATATTAATGGTCACACACTAATTCTTATAACATTGAAAACTAGTGGTGTTAGGCCAGCAGGTGGTGTGGTGGCTAAGGCCGTGGCTCCCACATGCCCACTGCACAGTTCCAGTTTTGGACCTAGCCACTTGAACACTCCGGGCACATGGCACTTGAAGGCCCAAAATTCTGAGAAAAGAACAGATTGCAGCATGGGGAGAAATGATTTCCTGCTTTCCCTCTTTCTCTCTAGGAAAGAATGAAGGTAAGAAAGAAAGAGGTTCTAAGTGTCAATGGGGATGATCTTTTCATAAAAGAGTATTTGTTGTGGGAGCAGCAGATGGTGTAATGATTACAGCGCTGGACTCCCATGTGGCCAACTGTGGTTCAAGTCCTGGAGCTATTGTCTTAAAATTCACTTTGGGCAGGGACCAGCATTTAGCGTAATGGCTATGTCACTGGACTCCCACGTAGTCGACCATTCACATCCCAGACCTGGTGGCTTAAAACTCACGCCGGGTGAGTATGCATGCGTGCCCAAAATCCCAAGAGGAGAATGGAAGAGAAGGGATTGTGGGATGTCCATCCCCCTGGAAGGTGATTTCTCACTTTCTATCTCTCTGTCTCTCTCTGTCTGTCTAGAGAGAGCACACGCCCTATAGCAAAAACCTCTCCAAAAAAAAAAAAAATTCACTTTGGGCACATGTACATGTATGTCCGAAATCTCAAGGGGAGAACTGAGGAGAAGGGACGAGGAGAAGGGATTGCGGCATGGCCATCCCCCCTGGGGGGTGATTTCTCGCTTTCTGTCTCTGTCTCTCTCTGTCTGTCTGGCGAGTGCATGCACCCTATAGCAAAAACCTCTCCAAAGAAAAAGAATATTTGTTGCATCTCACTTTATCAAGTTTGAGAACTTGATAATCAAGAATTAAACAAAATAATAACTAGAATTTAATGGTCAGCTACTTAACGCTAGATACCATGGTTGGTGATGTCAATGCAATGCTTTGTTTAATCCCTACAACAACCCGGTGAGGTACACACCATCTCCCCATCTGAGAGGTGGCCTCTAAAGCAGAGAGGCTAAGCAACTTGACGACGGGCACACTGGGGAACGAGAGTCACGTGAGTGTGCTCCACTATAGCACAGTAACCCTGCCACCCCTCAGCAGCCCGTGCATCTATGAGCCACAATTAGTGCTGTTGTAAGGAGAGAGAACAGGTAAAACACTTTGCCGAAGGTAGCATGGCTGGTGAGAAGTAGACGCAGTCAGGGAAATCGGAATTCCCTGCTCCCCATTCACTACCTGACCCTGGGAACATTGTTAGAGCAAATAGGATAAACACACGATGATTGAAAAAAATTACTTACCTCATTCCTACATGGCTCAAGTCAATTATAGTCAGGAACAAAAGGGTAGCCTCAGTGTACAACTCCTCCTTGTTAGAGGGGCCTGATGGATGCTCAAAACCTTTCATGTAGTACATGAGCAGTCCTGACCTGGATCATAATTTACATCGAGATTTCCCAGTGAAGAGCTGCCAACTTCAGTAAATTGACACTGCCCAGTTCCTCCTTTTATTGTCTTCCAGACATCTTGCACACAAAGCACCTTCACAAAATTCAACACAGTTCAGAATTAAACAGATCCAGAGGTCCCCTAGAGAAAGCATCTCCAAGAATCTTTTAGCACCTGCCTAGCCTCTATCAAAAGCCAGAGTCGTTCAGTAAGCAATTGATGAGATGTTCGCAACCTACACTTACTCACCATCCCCTACAAGAGGAAGGTTATCACGGCTGAAGGAAAAGAGTAACAGCAGTCACAGTGATATTTTAAGGAAAACGAAGATCCCCTCTAGAAAACTGATATAAGCCTCAAAGGACCCAACAGTCTACTAAGATAGGGGAAAAAATGTAGTGGATGGCAATAAAAAATGGCATTTTCCATATCCTGATTGTGCCTACTCAAGGAAAAGAGAATTTGAAGTTTTAGAATAGGTTTAGATTTCTCAAACTATTCTGTGAAAATAGTATTGGGAAGGGCTGGCAGGTGGTATGGTGGTTAAGGGTGCTGGACTCCCACATGGCCGACAATGGTTTGAGTCCTGGACCTGTCGGCTTGCTTCCTCACTTTCTGTCTCTCTCTTGCTATGTACTTCTCTGGTCAAATTAAAATAAATAAGTAAATAAATAAAGTTAAATGAAGTAATTCTTTTAAAAGAGAAAATATTACTGGGGAAAACTGTAAAAATATTACATAATTTTTTTTTTTTTTTTGGTCTAGCCTTCTTTAAGTAGTGACTAAGGTAAAGCAACTTTAAGACACACGCTGCAGGGCAAATGCAGACGACAAGAAGACTTGTTTGGATGACATTCACGGGAGATGAGCTCTATATAGGGTGTTGGTCATGTTTACTCAGCAGGCAACCACTTATCACACAGGTAGTGTGGGCAAGGGTCAGCATTATACATTCTAAACAAGTTGGAGACCCCTAGAAAGGCAGCTTGGGAAGTGAACCCTAGCAAAAAGTCACCACTGTCTTTTTCGAACTGGCACTCCCTTTAAGATTGACTGCACTCCTTTACTGACTACGTAAGAAAACAGGAACCTGCAAAAATTAGGAGAATTGTTTCAATGGATTCTGGCACATCTAGAACAAAAATGCAGTGCAGCATAACCACAAGCACCAAGAACATCAGTACAACCTAAGTTCATAATCTAAGAGAATATAGTTAAAGGTATCAAATGCCCACCAATATCTGCGCTTTATTGGCGGTACCCATGCCAACAATGACTACATACTGTATAGACTTGCTTATGTAAGTCTACCATGGTGGTAAACGGCACAGGCTTAGAATCTCTGGATTCAAATTCCAACTGAGTCACTTCCTAGTTATGTGAACTTGAGTAAATTACTTAAGCAATCTGTGCCTCAGTTTCTCTTTTTTAAGAATTATTTAATTTTATTTATTATTTAATTTTATTATTTTTATTAAATGTTTAATTTGACGACAGAGAGAGAGAGAAAGGAAGCTGCCAGGGCCAAGACTCAAACCACAGTCAGCCATGTGGGAGTCCAGTGACTTAACCACCACACTACCTGCCGGCCCCAAGTCCCGACCTCAGTTTCTTTAAATGTACAATAAGGAAAACAGTTCCTAACATGTGGCTTTTGTAACAATCAAAGGAATTATACTTACGGACTTGAAACTGAGCTTAACACATAGTAAATGCCATTAATGCTACCTATACTAATAATTGTATTAATATCAAGTATTATTATAATCTATTATTATTGTATTATAACTATTATAAAAGTAATTATTACCAGTATGTTCTAACTCTCTAGATGCCTACCCACTCAGGATTGCCTACCTTACTCTGAACTGTTACAAAAAATAAACTCTATCTGGTTGGAGCCCCTGAATATTGGAGTCTCCATCATAAATTCGCCTGTACCCCAAAACAGGCTTGCTACATTGTACAATAATCATCTGCTGACATATCTGTTTATCCTAACAGACCAGACCATTACTTCACTGAAGCAGGAATAGTCTTATTCAGTCCTGGCTTCAGCAATGAGTTCAGTCTTCTGTACTTGGACAAAGTCAATATGTGTTTGTTGCACTCAACTTTTTATCAAAGTTAATAGCTGTGGACAGAGAAGTTAACCTAGAAAACTCTTTACTTGTGCTTTCCTACCTTAATTTTTCAAGCAAATGTATTATTTGTTCAGTTAGGACAGACTATACAGGTGAAACAAATCGATGCACAGTGTAATGGATTCAATACCACAAAAGTCTGCTCGGTTAATAATAATCCAGGGCAGATGTTCTTTTTTTTTTTTAAGAGGTTTATGCCTTAGGGCGTGTGTGCTCAACAGAGAGAGAGAAACAGACACAGTAAGAGGGAAAGTGAGAAATCACCCCCAGAGAGGATGGCCATGTCACAATCCCTTCTCCTCCATTCTCCTCTTGGGATCTTGGGCACGCATGCACATGTGCACCCGGCCACCAGGTCCAGGACTTGAACCGTAGCAGGCCAATAGTGGGAGTCCAACAACATAACCACTACATCATCTGCTCATCCCCAGATATTCTTGTTTGAAAGAAGGGTTATGCTCCAGTCATTGAGAAACATAGATTGACAGTTCTTCTAGCATCAATCCATGGCTTCCAAAGTTGCCCTGGGTGTAGCCAACCAGGTCAATCAGTAAAGGGAAAGTGTTTGGAGGAGCTAAGTGTTTTCTAGGATGCCAGGCAGAGGCACACATTTTCCCACTCACATTCCACTGCATAAAATTTGGTCAGAAGAAATACCTAAAAGTCAGAAAGGCTGAGATACGTAAGGAAATGGATTTCAGTTTGCAGCTAGCAATCTTCACTAACTATTGAAAGTTAATCTCATTTGCTTTATCCCAAGGACTCTACCTAAAAACATTTAGTTGCTCTTGAGAAAAATTAAACATTCTTATACGAACAGTTTTGGGACTTCAAAAAGTTTGAGAAAAAGTGGAACTAATGCATGAGTTTATTTTTATGCAAAAAACTTTGAAATTTTTGCATAGTTTTTTCCTAATACACATTTTTTGTGAACTTTCTGAAGATTCAGCATACAGTCAAGGTATAACTTCTCCCTTAAATAAGCAAAAATTGGGACCAACAGGTGGTATGGTGGTTGGAGCGCTGGACTACCACATGGCTGACTGCAGTTTGAGTCCTGGATCTGGTGTCTTGCTTTCTCACTGTCTCTCTGTCTTTCTCTCTCTGTGTTTCTCTGGTCAAAATAAAAAAATAAGAAAGAAAATTAGATAAATAAATAATTCTTTTTTAAAAATAAGCAAAAATTAAGTTTTGAGATCAATTATCACCCACAAGTAATTTATTTCTCTTGCTTAATTAAAGTACTTTTGTTCTCTTTGTGTATCTGAGGGGGTTTCAAAAACTTCATAAAAAAACTGAATTAAAGTACAAGTTTACTTTGATGCCAAAAATTTTAAATCCATGCATAGTTTTTATAATGTCCATTCTCCATGAATAGTTTGAAGATCCCTCCTTTAATAAGGTGATTAAAAAAAAAGTCTGATTAGTCTTGATGTGAATACTGACACCTCATCCCTTGAGGCTTAATAGCAGCCCACATTTGCCTCTCTTCTGTGTCCTGTAGCTTTTACAAGTCTCCAACGCCCCCCAAAAAGATGGTCTTGAAATGTTTTCTATTTTTTTAATATATGAGCTCTTATTTGCTTAACCATTTTGCCAGCTCCTCAAGGGTGTCTTTTATTTTAAGTTCCTCTATAAAGTAGGCATGGTTTTATAAAATACAAAGTGCCTTTGATATAATCAAGGGTTATTTTTCTTTTTTGTATTTCTTTCAGTGCCAAAGAACAGTGGTAGGTATTCAAATAATCAGATCACTCACAGGTTTAAGTAAAACGTTAGCACTCAAAGGGGACTATAATAAATTAACTGTAACATAAGAAATAATTCTTCTGTTTCCATGCCCTTTCAGTGAGATTTTTAGAATCAATTTCCTTCATCTCTTGAATCTGAACTGGCCTTGAGATTTGCTTCAGTCAACAGAATATGGTGGAATTAATAGGCTTCAAGAGATCTTGTATGTTGCCTGCTCACTTTCTTGGAACACATACTTTGCTGGGACAATAAGCCCAGGTTAGACTGCTGAATAATAGGAAATATGTGAGGCTCTCATCTTGTTGCCCAGTAAACAGCCAGCCATCTGTTAGACTATTCCAGAGTAGCCAGCCCCTAGCTAACCCTCTGACTAACAGCAAAAGAACGAGCAAACCCAATCAAGATCAAGCAAGCCTGGAAGAGAATCTGCACTCCCATGTGTATTTCAGCACTATTCACAATGGCTAAGATGTGGAGTCAACCTAAGTGCTAGTAACAGATGAATGAATAAGGAAAATGTGGTGTACCTATACACAAAGAATATTATTCAGCACCTAAAAGATAAAATCCAGTCATCTGGGAACATGGATGAACCTGGAGGAAATGCTAAGTGAAATAAACCAGGCACTGAAAGACAAATATTCCAGGTTCTCATTAGTGGAAGATAGAAGATGTGATTGCGTAGAAGTGCAGAGTGTAAGGGTGGACATGGACACTGGAAAGAGAAGGGGAAGGTGGCGGGGGAAAGCGGGGTTAACATATACAGGAGTAGCTCTTTTCCGGCTGGAACCATGGAGGGCATTCAAGAGAAGAAAAAGAACGTTCCTGCTGTGGCAGATACCAAGGAAAAGGCTCCTGTTGCTGTGGAAGCCACCAAGAAAAAGGTTCCTGCTGTGCCAGAAACCCTTAAGAAAAAGCGAAGGAATTTTGCAGAGTCGAAGATCAAGCACCTGAGAAAGAAGTTTGCTCAAAACATGCTTCGAAGGGCAAAGAGGAAGCTTATCTATGAAAAAGCTAAGCACTATCATAAGGAATATAGACAGATGTACAGAACTGAGATTCGCATGGCCAGGATGGCAAGAAAACCTGGCAACTTCTACGCACCTGCAGAACCCAAATTGGCATTTGTCATCAGGATCAGAGGTATCAATGGAGTAAGCCCAAAGGTTCGAAAGGTGTTGCAGCTTCTTCGTCTTCGCCAGATCTTCAATGGCACCTTTGTTAAACTCAACAAGGCCTCAATTAACATGCTGAGAATTGTAGAACCTTATATTGCATGGGGGTACCCAAACCTGAAGTCAGTAAATGAACTGATCTACAAACGTGGTTATGGCAAAATCAATAAGAAGCGAATTGCTTTGACAGATAACTCTTTGATTACGCGATCTCTTGGTAAATTCGGCATCATCTGCATGGATGATCTGATTCATGAAATCTATACTGTTGGAAAACGCTTCAAAGAAGCAAATAACTTCCTGTGGCCTAAATAAACAATGGCTGTGTTCAGACTAAAAAAAAAAAAAACATATACAGGAGTACAGGTAGATGAGTGGAATGAGTTCTAGGGTACTACAGCACGGTAAAATAATAATGAGGACAGTCAGAGACAATTCAATACATACATCAAAATAGTTAAAAAGTGGATTTCCCATGCGCACAAAACAAAGTAATGATGAATGTTTGAGATGATGGATATGTCCTTTGCCTGATTTGATCATTACACAATATATATTTTTTAAATCACACTGTACCCCATTAAGTTGTACAAATATTAAGTGTAAATTAAAAATTATAATCATAAATTTTATTGTTTTAAGAATCAAAAAAAATCTCAAAAAGATTATGCTAACCCTGTCCACATTAACAGGACTTCCCAGATGACCTAAAGATACCTCCTGAATAAAATAAATGCTTACTGTTTTCAGACATAATGTTTTGGAGTAGTCTGTTACACAGCAATGAATTGCCTAACACATAACTTTAATGTTTATCTGTCCCAACCCTTCATTTTGCAAATGAATAAACAGAAGGTTTGAGCAACGTTATAAAATCAGATCCCAGTAAAGCTAGGATTAGAACTCAGGTGTTCTCATTTAGCAGTGTGATGTGCTATTCATGGAATTACTTTGTTTTATTTAAAGTTCCTAGGGGTTTCTCAAGTCCAGCCTAAACACAAGAGCCGGGTACAAGCTAGATACTGAAGAATACCATATGTAGGACAGTTAGACCTTTTGATAAGACGAGACTTTTTGAAACACGTTATGAACTGTAGAACGGTACTACAGAAAGGCAAAAATATTCTACTACACAGTAAAGACAATGATGAAAGTATTTTTTTTTTTTTGGAGAGATTTTTGCTACAGGGCGTGTGTGCTCGCCAGACAGACAGAGAGAGACAGAGAGACAAAAAGCGAGAAATCACCCCCCAGGGGGGATGGTCACGCCACAATCCCTTCTACTCCATTCTCTTCTCGGGATTGTAGGCACACACGCACACGCGCCCAGCATGAGTTTTAAGTCACCAGGTCCGGGACACGAACCATGGTCGACTACGTGGGAGTCCAGCGACATAACCATTAGGCTAATTGCTGGTTCCCAATGATGAAAGTATTTTAACAAACGTTTACGCTGTCGAAGATCATTGGATCAGCTCTATGGTACCTACAGCTCAGAAAGCTCTGATTTTTACCTGGATAGTAACAAGCCTTCAAAACAAAGGGAAGGGGGAATAGATTCCAGTATGATTAATGCTCATTAATTTTTAGGGCATCAAGAGAATTACTTTAGAATTTGTCTTTTTAATTTGTTTTCTGACTTAAAGAACTGTAGGCTAGAAGGGCAGAAACCATGACTTTTCTTTTTTTAATCACTATATTCCCACAGCCTAGACCTGACCTGAATGAATAAGTGAATGAAAAACTGAACAAATTCTAAGCAATGTCTGATCTTCAGAAAGACTTTAAGATGAAAGTCAAGAAGATAAGTGTTTTTAGAAAGACCTTCAGACTGTTTTTAGGCTGATGAAGCCAGAAAAAAAGATGTCAATTTTTTTTAATTTACATGAAAAAGAGGTTGAAATGAATGAGGAAAATATTATAAAGACCTCAAAATTTAAAAAAGATATAAACTGTGCTGTACTCATGTTTAAATACAACTCTATTGAAATACTCTATATACTCATATTAAAAATGAGTTTTGGGGGCCAGCAGGTGGTTTGTAGGTTAAAGTGGCTGGATCCCACATGGCCGATTTTACAGTGTGAATCCTGGACCAGGTGACTTGGAAATTATGCCGAGCACAAAAATGTACCCAAAATCCTGAGTGGAGAATGGAGGAGAGAGGACTGTAGAGTGGTCATCGCCCTTGGGGAGGCAATTTCTCACTTTCTCACTCTCACTCTCTCTCTCTCTCTCTCTCTCTCTCTCTCTCCCTCTCTCTCTCTCTCTCTCTCTCTGGAAGCACACACACACTCTATAGCAAAGCAAACAAAACCTGAGTTTTCAAATTGCCTTTAGCCTTTAGATTCCTTCTTTAGGACAGTTACTATACATTATTACGCAGTAATAACTTATTGTACATTTATATAAGGTATTATCCCAGGTAAGATAATTTTCCTTTTTAGTGTCTTATATATAAGCACTAAATTTATATCGGCATTTAACTCTCTAAATCTCTTCTTACATTTGTCTTAACATTTTATGAAATGTTTAAAGGGATTAATTTTATTAATTGATCACAAATGCCTTTTCCATTCTTTATATTCCTTAGTCTGTGTTTGTTCAAACTTGTTACTAGTCCAAAGCATTATGGGTAGCTCTGGGGTCGCTAACACATCCCTCTGAAATTATCCCTTTCAGGACAGCCCTAGAGTACAACAGTTCTGTCCTCTGTATAGAAAGCTGATGCCATGTAGCTGACAACGCTTCAAGTTCCAGGCTCAGTGGCTTGGAAAACATGCCAGGCACATGTGCTTGCATGTCTCAAATCCTAATGAGATGGAGAAACGGAGAAAAAGGACTGCAGCATGGCCATGCCCTGTTGGGGGATGCTTTCTCGCTCCCCATCCTCATCTTTCTTTCTGGTGAGTGCACAGACCCACTGGCAATAATAACAATAATAGTTTATTAAATAAAACATCCCTTCAGGCTGGCCCCTTCGACTAGTACTTAAGGGAACTGGATCCTACATGGCCAACTACACGGTTTGAGTCCCAGACCCAGCAATGTGAAAAATATGTAGGGTACATGTGCATACCCAGAACCCCAACAGGATGGAGAAATGGAGGAAAAGAGATTGCAGTATGACCACACCCCTTGGAGGGTACTTTCCCTCTTTCTCTCTCTGTCTCTGTCTGGCAAGCATACTGGGCCTGAGGCAAATTTTAAAATACATAAAAATAAATATCCCTTTCATAGTAGGTCAACAGCTACATACCACCTCCTCTCCAGTGGAAAACGCTGAGCATCCCAAGCAAAGCATTTCCCACCTGCCCACTCTTACACTCCATCTGGGCCTAAAACTGACCTGTTCACCCTGCAGCATCCTGTCGCAGACCATGTGACTGTCCATGTGACTTGACTTGCCTCTCTAGTTTTTATGCCCAGTATAGAAGCCTAGATTTGTCTGCAGCCTCTTGGATCCCAATTCTTGTCCTAGCCAGATGTCCAGTGTAATCCCCACCATCTGGGTGAAGGGCACAGAGGCTGGACAAGCAAAACAAAGGCTTTCTGCTGCCATCTTTGTAGAAGCAAAACTCCTTTCATGTCCCCGAACTTCAAAGAGGAAAATAAATTAGAACTCTTCACACTGCTCAGGCTGGAGGGAAAGGAGAAAAAAGCCTCCTCTCACAGTCCAGGTGCAAATCGAAAAGCAAAATATTACTTTAGTCAATACTGGTGCTATAGAGGAAGTCATGTGTCACACTGCAACTTGGGACAGTTTTTTTCTAGAGGTGATGAGAACCGATAGAACTATAGGTCAGCACCAGTATGGGCTACAAAGATTTGTGACTTAGGATGAAAACCTAATCTTCATTTATCGTAATTTAAAGTATCATTCCCTTTGTAGGGTGGTATAGGAGATTGCATTCTAAATACCAATAAACTTTTAGAAAGAACCCACAACTTGACCAGCCTTTAAATTATGATCTCTGCTAATAAAAGCCATTATAAATATTACCCACTCATGGAATAATTATGTAACTCAATTAACTGGTCCCAGGCATATGTGAAATCTTCGACTCTAAAATTTAATTAAAAGAGATTTGGGTTTCTTTTAGGGGAAAAAAAAAAAAAAAAACCACAGTGAGAGGGATCAGCAGATGGCATAATGGTTTCATTGCTGTTCTCCCATGTAGTCAATTACAGTTCAAATCCTGGACCCAGCAGCTTAAACTCATACCAGACACATGTGCATGCATGCCCAAAATCCTGAGAGAATAGAGAAGGGATTATGACATAACTACCTTCTCAGGGGGTGATTTCTTCCTTTCTGTCTCTCTGTCTGTCTCTGTCCTCTAGCAAGCACACACACCCTATAGCAAAAATCTCTAAAACAAAACAAAACAGTGAGAAATACTACAATATTTAAACTTTTATAACAACGGGTAGAAAAAAGTCAAAGTTTTCAAAGCATGAGAAATGAATGAATGAAGGTGTATACCAATGATCTATGCATATAAATTCACTCATGAAAAAGGTAAGTAAACGTGGAATGGGGAAACGTGGAGTAAAATACTTTTTACAAGAGTTTGGCCATGTTTCAGCAGTCTTCCTTGAGAGAACCGTGTTTTTCACTCTCTTTTCCATCATCTGAGCTTTGTGTGTGTTTTTCTAGAGACAAGCACTGTATGAAACGGTGACAGCTGTTTGTCATCTGCCTGTTGCTTCTTGTTTAACACCACTTGGAGTATCAGAGCCTCTTAGCTCTGCACGCTCACTCCTAGCCAGGAAAATTTAGAAAGGAAGGAAAGAGCTCATCCCACAAATCATTTTCTAGTGGTAGGCAATAAAAAAACAAAATTAAAGAAAAAATTAGAATGCTTTCTGAACTTTCCTTTCTTAGATAATTCCATTTTATTGTCTTCCCCAATACAGGATGGTTTACACTGACATGGCAGAGAACTAAAATCCTGTCTAACAGCACACCTTCTCCTCAAGAAAAACAGTTTCCTCCTTCAGAAGGAACCAGCTCCTGAAAGACTCTTCTGCCTCACAGCCTCAGGAGAAATAACTTGGGTTTCCGAAGTTATTAGATAAAAGCAAAGCATCTGCTTAACAGGCAGTGACAGAAATGGAATAAATACCACCACAGCGACAATGGCAGTCAGACAAAATTCACAAGAGTCTCTACACTGAAACCCTACTGCTGAGATAGATTTGTGTTTTTGCAATCATTTAAAAGGAGACTTTCCTCAAACATAACCCCTCGCACTCCATCTCCCTTTCCAACACTGAAATAATGCTGTCTGTTTCCTCCGGACAACGGTTGCTCAGCAGTGGGGGATTCCTATGATGCAAGAAAACAGCAATTTCAGATCCCAGAAAGAGTTCTTGTGGTACCATTTCTCTCTCTCCTCATTTAAAACCAAATGGTTCTGGGAGAACAAACAATAAGATGAAAGGACATAATCATACGTTTCTATTGATGAAGAACGTCTTCCCCAAGTTAGTGCTATATCCTAAGTGTTCTGATTAAAACATATTTCTGGTGTATTCCTTTCAGGCACTGGAGAAAAATCTGCCTTTCCTTTTCTAGTGAGAAGCCAAAATCAATATCAAGAAAAATAATGTGGAAATCACAAAACACTCACCAAGCACAAAATACATGTCTATATCGGGACCAGCAGTTAGCATAATGGCTATGTCGCTGGACTCCCATGTAGTCGACCGTGGTTTGCGTCCCGGATCCGGTGGCTTAAAAATCATGCCGGGCACATGTGCATGCGTGCCCAAGATCCCGAGAGGAGAATGGAGGAGAAGGGACTGCAGCGTGGCCATCCCCCCTGGGGGGTGATTTCTCGCTTTCTGTCTCTGTCTGTCTGGTGAGCACACTGCCCTATAGCAAAAACCTCTCCAAAAAAAAAAAAAAATACATGCCCAAATTAGTAGTTTGTATATCTTTTTATTTATTTTTTGCTATAGAGTGCGTGTGCTCACTAGAGACTGAGAGAGAGAGAAGGTGAGATATCAGTCCTCAGGAGGGATGGCCACTCTGCAGGCCTCTTTCCGTCACTTTCCTTCACACACAGGCCCCTGTCATGATTTTCAAGTCCCTAGGTCCAAGGACTCAAATCACAAAGATGACCATGTAGAATCCAGTACCTTAACCACCACCTACTGGCCCAGTTTGTGTATCTTTTAGTCACAACTTTATATTTAATGTTCTTCTATATCTAATTATCAAGACTTGGAAAATGCATGCAATTGGGAATTGGAAAACAAATGACTAAATTCATCGTCATTGAACCATTTACAGAAGACGAGCCTTTGTAGCAGCTTTCTAGCAATAACCACAGTGATCGCTGCAAAATTTCTACCTTGCTTTATGCTACAAGGTGGATGGCAAAGAGAAGTCCCTTCACTTTACAGATGAACGTCTAAGGTATTAAAGAAATTCGGGAAGTTGGAATTTGGTACAAGACCACATTCTAGGGTCGAATTTTGCAACCTTGCCTCTGACAGATGATGCAGACATGCCCAACATATTCTTACAATTGCACCAGGACTTTAGCAAAAAAAAAAAAAAAATTAAAAATAATGTGGTAAATAAGATAACACTGCAGACTGTATCTAGAAAGAACACCAGCTAATATTTACAGAATCATTCTTCTGAGTTAACTGCTCTGTCCAGATGATTCCCTTTAGTCATGAAAACAATTCTCTAAGGCAGGTGCTACAATAATTCTCACATCACGAGTGAAAAAAAAAAATCAAGGCATAGAGAAGCTCTGACTGTCCGAGTCACAAGGCTTGCATGCAGCAGTCTTCAAACCCAAACTGCCTTCATCCAGAGCCCATACTCCATTATAATGTAAAACAATAAAGGAAGGGTTATATATGTCTACCAGGTCACCTTACCAATATAATTTACATATAAGAAATCTGGAAAAGATAAATTCTCATTGAAAAGAAAAGTATGATTATTTCCTTTAGTTAAAACAATCATCTATCAGGCTTGCTCCGTAGTCTAATGGGTTAAGGGAGCCAGATACCACGTGGCTGGCTGCAGCTCAAATCCGGACCACAATGGCTTGAAAAACATGCTAAACACACGTGCATGTGTGCCCAAAATTCTGACAGGGTGGAGAAATGGAAGAGAAGGGATTGTGACATGACCACATCCCACTGGGGAGTGCGCATTCTCCCTCTCAATCACCTCTCTCTGTATCTCTGTTTCTCTCTAGTGAGTGCATGTATCCATTGGCAATTTAAAAAATTATATATATTTTCCTTTTTTCTAGGACTTATTTTCTTTAGATCTTTCAATGGCTTATGCTTGCATGTGAGTAACATAATAGGCTGTTGAAAGATCTCAGAAATGGGACTTCATAAGAAAAGAAAATATCCTGGGACCAGCAGTTAGCGTAATGGCTATGTCGCTGGACTCCTACGTAGTCGACCGCGGTTCGCATCCCAGACCCAGTGGCTTAAACTCACGCCGGGCGCGTGTGCATGCATGCCCAAGATCCCAAGAGTAGAATGGAGGAGAAGGGATTGCAGCGTGGCCATCCCTCCTGGGGGCTGATTTCTCGCTTTCTGTCTCTCTGTCTGTCTCTCTCTCTCTCTGTCTGGCAAGTGCACACGCCCTACAGCAAAAACCTCTAAAAAGCAATGAAAAAAAAAAAAAAAAAGAAAAGAAAAGAAAGTATCCTAATGAAAGAAAATACATTCTACTTTATTGTTTTACACTACAGTACACAGAATGTAGAGGTATTTCACGTTATTTATATTACCAGGGTTGTTATAAACTTTTCAAACTTCATCACTTTTGTCTACCTCTGATTTAGCAATTTAGCTAGGAATAGCAAATTCCATCGCTCACATAAACAAACACAGTAGCCAGCACCTAGGAAACCAGCAGGGGTGACAGCTGACAGCACAGGTCCCATCTAATGAGCAAAATGACGCAACACCTCCAGATGATCGTCGCCACGGGAATAGGAGCCTAACGTCCCCCAACTTTTAATTGCTCAAGAGAAGCCAGAAAGTCAAATCTCCACATCTGATATGTGAGCAATTGACTCGCATTTTTAAAAACACTACAAAAGCCAAATAAAACATGTCTGCAGGCTGTATTTGACATGTCTGACCTGCGGTCCTCTAGCCTGTGACCCATGGAACCGCCGTAGGCCAACTAGGAGAAATACTTCCTCCTGTCCAATGGAGATACGGATACTGTACTGAGGCTTTCTTCTTCTATCCTTGCCTTCTTCCTTATTAAAAATTTACTCATGGGCAAATTAAAACCATAAAATCACAAATCACAGCACTCTAAGTAAATGGTAATTGTCACATTGATTAATAGTAACTGATACTCTGGGTTGTAGGACACACAAGAAAGGTTGGAGATTATGTACAATCCCTAGAGCACCCTTTCTTTGCTGTTAAGGGAAACACTCTAAATGATTATGAATGAGAGTAATAATATTATAGGAATAATCACATAATCGGTTCTCAGTTATTTTTAAAGTTAAATCATATCAGAGCCAGCAGGCGGTGTGGTGGTTAAGATGCTAAACTCCCATGTGGCCACCTATGGTTCAAGTCCCAGACCTAATGGCCTGTTTTCTCACTTTCCATCTCTCTCTGTCTCTCTGGTGAGCACATATGCCCTACAACAAACTTAAAATAATAATAATAATAATTAATTAATTAATAATTAATAAGTGAATAATTTAGAAAAAGTGTGAACATATGAAGATTTTAAAATGTTAATAATTACTGCAAACTTTCTTTTCTAAAAATTATTTTATTTATTTATTTATTTATTTATTTATTTATTTATTTATTTTGCAGAGGGGAGGGAAGGATGGCATTCTTGTCTCACTTTCTCTCATTAAAAAAAGAAAAGGGAATAAAACCCTATCCCTGTGTCTTTTATCTCTTCTAGGAATATTCTTAACTCTAAACTCACAGCTCAATTAGGGCTTGCTTAACTTGTCATTGTCACTGTTCTACACAGAGCCTCCAACAACCTCAGTGCTCTCATGAAGTGAACACTATCCAACTCCATCTCACCCTTCTGGGTCAGAGTCTGCTGCCTGGATAACAGACAGCATCAGCGTCTTCTGGGAGTTAATGAGGATTGCTAAATCTCTAGAGCCCTGCCAGATCTACTGTGTCAGAAACACTTTTTTTTTTTTTTTTAACTGTCAGAGGGGCCATGTACTCACCGGAGAGCGAGAAGGAGAAGGGAGAACACACTCCCAGTGGGGTGTGGGGTGTAGTCATGCTGCAATCTTTTCTCGAGAAATCACCCCCCGGGGGGATGACCACACTGCAATCCCTTCTCCTCCATTCTCCTCTCAGGATCTTGGGCACGCACACATATGCACCTGGCGTGATTTTAAGCCACAGGGTCCAGGACTCGAACCGCGGTCGACTACATGGAAGTCCAGCGACATAGCCATTACGCTAACTGCTGGTCCCTTTATTATTATTTTTAAATTTGAACAAAGAGAGTCAGAGAATGAGAAAGGGAAAGTACAAATGCAAGCTGTCAGGTCCAGGACTTAAACCACAGTCACCATTTGGGAGTTGAGCACCTTAACCACCACGCCACCTGCCAGCCCCACTGCAAACTTCTGAAGTCATGACTCAGATGGTCAAGAACAATATCACCATCTAAACTGATAGCCCAAACAAGAATTTCCATTTTTTCTAGTGTTCATTGTCATTATTTAAAGGAGTTCCAGAGTCGAATTGATAGCAACATGAAAGCCCTGTCATTTTTGTCCTTTTTTTTTAAATTGCCAGAGGCTACATGTACTTGCCAGAGAGACAGAGAAACAGAGAGTGAGAGAGAAATAAAGAGAATGTGAGGGAGAGCTAAAGCATCCCCCAATGGAGAGGGGTCACACTGCAATCCCTTCTCCTCCATCTCTTCCTCCCTTTAGGATTTTGGGGCACACGTGCACATGCACCCTATGTGTTGCTCAAGTTGCCAAGTTGGACTCAAACAGCAAGGTCAGCCATGTGGGATCTGGCACCTTAACCACCATACCACAGGCTGGCCAGCTATCCTATTTTCCGTCTGCTTTCCTCCATGCTCATCCTTCACACTCTCAATACTTCAAGTTCCCTTCCAATGAAGTTCAAAGGAATCATCTGTCTGAATTTGCCCATTTTCTCAAGAATTCACCCATTGAATTTTGTGCCTTCTTTTTTTGGGGGGGAGGGGGGCAGAGCGTTTGTAAACACCCACAAAGTGCTCAGTTTAGCCCCATCGCATTGTGTGTGCCATCGTGTGTGTGACACACAACACCGACGACTGCCATGCGGTGTGAGTGAGAAAGACCGCCCTTGTGTCAGAGAGCTCGTGCTGCTGTCTCACTGGGTTACAATTAAACTATCTCAGACCATGGCTATTGATCCCAATTACTTTTTGTGCCCCCCCCCCTCATCACGATGCATCATGCCTAAGGCCAAAACAAAGTGATCATAATTTGAACACCATGTCTACATGACAGCCATTCTCCAGTAAAGGAAGAAAGACTGAAATAGTAGTGGCATGTTGAAACAGACAAGAGAATCTGATGGCCAGCCTGCTTTGGGGAAAGAGGTCAATGAGGTATAATGAAGTGAACAAAAACAGCTTAGCTGCAAAGAATGGAAATCAAAAGACCCAAGTGCCATTTGTCTTGAGTATATTTATTTCAGCAAGCCTACAACCATCCCGTGCAATATAATTTCAAGGGAAACAGAAATATTTTGCTTGTCGATGGCAATGTAGTCATGGGAATTCAATTCACTATATGTTGGTTTGGCAATCAACTCTTACTCGGCAGAGCGCAAAGGAGAAACCTCTCCGAGCAATTAGAGACAGCTGCAAAGGCAACCTAGAAGGGGCTGCTGGGACTGAGGTCAGGCAAGGGTGTGCACAGGAAGCCTGACCTTGAGCCGCAGCTGAGGAGACGATGGACTAGGAAGGAGATGGACACAGTACTGCTGAGCCTGGAAGTGAGTCTCCCACACCATCTTTTTTGGAATTGATGTGTGGCACCGTGTTGCCACAATGGCACTCGGATGGAAAAATAGTTCAACTGAAAACACATTTGTCCCGGGCACCAAAAGTGATTGCTAGACATTTGCCACTAATGATGTAACATTTAGAACCAGTCGATTCAATTCAATCATCTGAAAGGCCTCCGTGAATCAGAGGCTGTCTTGTAGAATGCTGATGCTACCTGGGGACAGCGTCTTGTTTAGGTCATGGAAAAACAACTGCTTCTTCAGGGAATCCATATACAAGCCAAATTCAAGTACTCACATAAAGAAATAACTCCCAGGCCAGTAGTTGGCATGCAGGTTAAGGCAGCTGGATGCCACATAGCCAACTTCTTGGTTCAAGTCCGAGACCCAGTGGCTTCAGAAACATTCAGGCATTCGTGCCTAAAACCCAGAGAGGAGAATGGAAATGAAGGACTTATGGAGTGGCCATCCATCCCCCTCGGAGACTGATTTCTTATTTTCCTTCTCTCTTTCTATCTCTTTCTGTCTCTCATAATGAATACATGTACACTATAGCAAATATAAGCATGCAGGAGGAAGGGAGGGAGGGAGGGAGGGAGGGAGGGACCCCCATTCACTGAGTAAGCACCATAACATCATTGTGTTCTATGGTCAGATCTGGCTCTGGCTACCAGGGACATATTCACAATCCCAGGCAGATGGAACCAAATTGTGTCAATTGGCTTGTTTCATCCTAGCCCTGCTGAAGTCCTGGAGAGCAAAGCGAACACATTTAAGTTTTAAAACGCCACTATATAGATCTGTAAAAGAGACAGTGACAGTGATATCAAAAAATGATGAGGACTTTGGGTTCACAGAATACACAAATTCAGATACAGACATAAAAAAAAGTGGTTTACATGGGCTCAGCTCACAAAAGTGGACCTGGGAAATCATTCGTGAATCTCGACAAGTCTTCAAATTTAGTCTTAACCTACACAAAAAAAGAGAGTTTTGCAATTCCACGCTTTGAATGCTGTCAGTGGATAATTATTTGGAATCAGACTTTGACTAAGATTCTAAGAGCTCGAAAACAGCCAAAGGCAAAGGAACCCGTACGCTCTCTTTTAGAACTGGTCAACCAGCAAGCATAATGAGCACAAAGGGAGAGGGTGCCACAGGGAAGAGTTGCGTTGTTTGCTGTTTTGTGTGTGTGTTTTTCTTCCCTTTCCTTTTTTTTCTTTTTAACTCTAGCTGCTTGGCAACTCCCCTAGATCACAGCTTTGGGAAAGAAATGTATCTCCCTGATGAAAAATGAGCTAACAGAGATTCCATTGATGGCCTGCTCACTAACTTTCTATGACTCCCTGGGTTTCACTCACATAGGAAACTCAACCAAATTGATTTTCTGAACAGAGAAAAAAAAAGAGAAGAAGTTGGAGACGGTAAACCAGGTACATGTGCTCGGGTATAAAAGATACCACAGCTGAGACCAGCAATTGGTGTAATGGCTATGTCGCTGGACTCCCACGTAGTCAACTGTGGTTCGAGTCCCGGACCCAGTGGCTTAAAACTCATACCGGGTGCGTGTGCATGCATGCCCAAGATCCCAAGAGAAGAAAGGAGGAGAAGGGATTGCACTGTGGCCATCCCCCCTGGGGGGTGATTTCTTGCTTTCTGTCTCTCTGTTTCTCTCTGTCTTTCTGGCGAGTGCAAGCGCCCTATAGCAAAAATCTCTCCAAAAAAAAAGATCCCATAGCAGAAGAACATCGCATCCCAACCACACACAAACGGACTGCTTAAAATGCGTAGTTAAGCTTTCTTCTTCATGGCTTGGTCTTCATAGGGGTTATAAATAAACCACTGGAATGTCATGTATTTCTGTATTAGAAAAGGCAAGTGACTATCATCAGTTAACTTGAAGAAAAGGTCAAGATGGAAATAACAGTTTTGAAAGATAACTTTGCTTTCTAGCTATAATCTCTCCCTCTCTTAGATTTTATTTTCTTTCCCTCCCATGTCAACAAAATTTACACTGTTTACTGTTTATTTTTGGCAATGTGTTAGAAGCAAAATTAGATCAGTTTAATTTTCTCCTTTTTCAGTTTTTTTTTTAACATAATAGTAACCAATTTTTTCGTAAGCACATGCCAAAAAATATTGTTCAGATTAGACTAACTCAATTAAAAATTTAGGGGGGTCTACCAGGAGGTTCTTAACCAATGGCTTATCATTTTAGAGTGGTTCTACCCCAGCCCAATGGATAAGCACAAGCACCAAGAAGTCAGGCCCTGTCCTAGGTACTGGCGATACAAAAACGAGCAAGCTACAGTTTTAGGGAGTTTATAGTTTAAAACAGCTACCCAGATCATGTTCTTTCATTTTTGTTTGGTTTGGATTTTTTTTTTCTTTTTGAAAGTGACTTTTTTAATACAGGTCATGTGTACTTGATAGAGAGACAGAGAAAGACAGACAAAGTGAGAAATCACCACCCCAGGGGAGATGGCCATGCCACAATCCCTCTTCATTCTCCTCTTGAGATTCTGGGCATGCGCGTATAGGCACCCAGCATTTCAAACTGCTGGGTTTAGGGCTTGAACTGTGGTCAGCCATATAGGAATACAGCACCTTAATCACTACATCACCTGCTGGCCCCTGTTTTATTTTTATTTTTGCTTTTGGTTTTGCTGTTGGATACATGTGTTCACCCAAGACAGACAAGAGAGGAAGTGAAAAGGCACCCCCCTCCTGCGGGGATGGCCATGTCACAATTCTTTCTCCTCCACTCTTCTCTCAGGATTTTGGCCATGCACACACACGTGCCTGGCATGTTTTTCAATCTGCCAGTCCCAGGACTCTAGCCTCTCAGTTGGCCACATGGGATTCAGTAGCCTTAACCTCCATGCTACCAGCTGGCCCTGAATCAATGTTTTATTATCTGTGTGAAGGTAACAGAGAGGTCCTGAATAATCAGAAACAATCCTATGCTTCCCCCCAAAGAATATGTATCATTAAAGGAGACTCTGACACAGTCTCTCATGCTGCTCCATTTCCTCCACCCTCATTCGGCCAGGAAGCACATCAGACCACACAGTGGAGAAGGCCCAGAGACAAAATCAATTATCTGCTGCTAGACAGTCAAGGACTGGGTATGTTTAATCTCCTGAATAAAACACATAGCCTCAGTATATGGAATGTGCTTACTAACTCAGGTAATTCTGCTTCGTTTGCTTTTAATTACCCATCTGCTAAGATTTCCAGTTTGCCTATTTTTGCTTTTTTTTTTCACTCTAAGGATTAAAAATGTTTTTTTCTAGTCTTCTGTGTTTGAAAAATAACAATAAGAATGATGTAAAATGGTTACATGAATGTAGTTTAAATAGGGCCTCAAAAGAAACATAAGAGTCTTTTAAGATGGTGTCCCTCTAATGCAGTGTGTCTCCCTAAGTCACACTCCTCCTGCCTCAGGCTCCCAAGCAGCTGGGACTACCAGCAGGTGCAGCTTTTAAGGTGGGCCAGGAATCAAACTCAGGCCTCCTGCAGGACTCCAATTTACCACGTAGCAGCATCAACCAGTGCACATTACTACGTGTGCACCAAAACTTAACATTTTATCTTCTCAGTGTTGACTGAATTTTTTTGGAACCTGTTCAGTGTAAAGTGAGTATAGTACAAGACTAGGCCTTAAAACAGGCAAATATTGTAGCTTTACCAGCTGACAATCATTCTGTTTTCCTTCTAAGAACTTTTACAAAATCCTTTGACAAAAATATTTTAAGTGGGTTTCAGACAAGAAGATCAGTTACTTAAATCCACCAAATCTCAATTTCCTCTTCTTTATAATACAATGACCTCTAAAGTATGCACCATTCGTTCCAAAAGAATGAGGAGATCGACAGAGACTGTGGGTGTCCTATCATCTGTGTTTCCATGAAAAACACTCAAGGCATCAACCCCAATAGTGAGTGGGGCCCTTCTGAATATAGAGGACATGCCACATACTGGCTGCTTACATATGTATGCCAACTCTCAGCCTCCTGAGAGAAGGAAACAAATACAAAAGCATAAATTAGAAGAGACTGTAAAGAAGGCAAATCATAGTGAATAATCTGCAATCCAAATTTTGTTGGAATATAAAAATTTCTACTGAACAAAAGACTTCTGAAGAATGTGCAGAGTAATGTATTTGCTCTAGTTAGGGAAGAGACGTCGTGAAATAACACTTGTCCCATAAACATTGGTTGACCGTCACTGGGTAAAAGCTAAAAACAATGCTATAGAGACTATGAAAAGGGAAGAATTAGGAAACTATAAAGCAGATTCAAGAAATACTGAAAAATCTATTCAATCACTTCATGTCTGTTCTCAAGATAATCAGACAAAAATCTTTGAAGAACACAATGTGGAAGAGTCTCTAGGATTGATTTCCTCCCCCTCCCATTATTTTAGAAATGAATGCCACCTCTTTATCTCAGATGAGGAGGAGGACAACCTTATGAAATCCACCGACAGTCTTTAACACTTTTCAAATGCAGAACATTCTAACTATAATTTTAAAGGTTTGTGGAGCAGTCAGTGGGAAGAGCCATCTATTTTCCATTTCACAAAGTGCTTTGACAAACAATGCTGAATCCATCAAACAAGAATTTAAGGGATTAGACAGAAGGCAATGCAATTTGGTTTTCTAACAAGTTGAAATGTTGTTAGTTTCACGAAGTGTATGTAATTCAGTTCAATTTCACCAAAGCTTATAAGATCCCACCATAATTGGAGTGCCATTCTAGACCCCAGAAATTCAAAGAGGTACATGCATGTATGGGCCCTTTTCTCACAGAGCTCACAGTCTAGCAGATATTGGCACTGGACATTCCCAAAACACAAAGTAGGCAGGGGGTGGAGAAGGACGGCAGAGGTCAGAATTAGGCTGGAAGCCAGTATGGTCATTTTATACTCCAGGCAAAATCCTCCAGGGATGTGACCAGTCTGCAGGCGAGAAACATCACTGCAGCATCAATGTGGAAGAGTCTAGAAGATGGGTATGAGAGGGGCAGGATTGCAAATGGGAGTAAGGATCACCGTTAAGCTTCAGCGATAATCCAGGTGAGCAATGATGAAAGTCCAGGCTTACGTCAGGCCATTGAGGACAGAAAGGAAGGGAGAGCTCTGTGCTATATTTAGGCAGTAAAGAGACTAGGATGAGAAGGCTGATGGGACAAGACCACAATTAATGAGATCAATTTCCCAGAGAAATGCTTGTCAATTTTTAGTTATATCAAACAAAATGCATTAGTATTGAGAACCAGATTTAGATTCAATCAAAGGAGCAAATTATTTATTCCCACTGTTCTTCAGCACAAGTAAGACCTTGACAAATGTCTGCAGAACAAATCGGTGAATTCTTCAAAAATAAATCAGGCATTTTCTGTGAGCTATTGGCCTTGAGCTATTCTCAATCAATCAGCAAGTATTTATACATTTATACAAAATACTTATAAATATTTATGCAAAGCTTATTATATATACATGAGGGTATGTGTTGGTGTGGATAAATTTGTCTACGTGACCTAGAGGACACACACACAAAAAGTGCAAGAGAAGGGGCTTTCCTTGAATTCAAAATGCTTGCCTTTTTTTTTTTAAGAGAGATTTTTTTCTATAGGGCACATGCATTCATTGGAAAGACAGAGACAAAGAAAGTGAAAATAACTCTTCACAGGGGATAGCCACACCACAATCCTTTCTCCTCCATCTTCTCTCCAAATTTTGGGCACACACACATATGCACCCAGTGTGAGTTTTAAACTGCCAGATCTGGGGCTCGAACCACAGTTTTTCTACATGGGGGTCCAGTGAAGTAACTATTACATCATCTTGCTGGTTCCCAAACTGCTTGCCTTTAATTGGGGAGAAAAATACATGTATACAACTTCAAAGAACAATTACATCTAAATTAAAGCATTTTCTTAAATTTGAAACTGGCAAGTATTTTAGTCTCCCTTGGAGCCTCAAATGAGCAACCCAGAGTCACAAACAAAGGCATACGGATGAGACACTCACTCCACCTGACCTCCACGTGGTCTCCTCCTCCACCTCCTACTTGCCTATGAAGGAGACAGGAAATGAGCCTTGAAATACATCCTACCTTTCCAGAAGCCACACAGAAGACAACGCTCCAAACACACATGTATTCCCAAGGAAAGACACCAATTCAAATCTGTACACAGATTTCAACCTTTCTTCATGGCAACACTAACATTCATTTCTCTAAAATATACCATGACATAAAACAAATTATAGTGCAATCCACATGGGATAGAATAAAGCAAATACTGAGCCAGTGTCTGAGCTGTCACTAAGACAGTCCTTTCCAGAAAGGCAGTAGATCAAGTATGACTCTTCCATCTCAGACTAAGACGATTACTGTGAAAGAGCACGAAGGAAAAAAATGACAAATTAACATATCTTTCCAACAAAGAGCAAGAATCCTTGCAGGTTCTGGTAGCCTATGAGGTTTCAACAGTCTGCTGGATGTAACAGAAAAGACCCGAGAAGGTGAGACTTGAGAAATCCATAGCTCTAAGAGCCAAGGAAAGTATCTCCCCATTAGCTGCTTTCCAGATCTTTTGGTGTTTCCTATTATGAGAGAACTGTGACTGAATGCTTTTTCTTTTAGGTTGGCATCATACCTAGAGGAACAAGTTATTTTTTTTTAGAGGTTTTTGCTACAGGGCACGTGCACTCGCCAGAAAGACAGAGAGAGACAGAGAGACAGAAAGTGAGAAATCACCCCCCAGGAGGGATGGCCACGCTGCAATCCCTTCTCCTCCATTCTCCTCTTGGGATCTTGGGCATGCATGCACACACGTCCAGCGTGAGTTTAAGCCACCGGGTCTGGGACTCAAACCGCGGTCGGCTACATGGGAGTCCAGCGACATAGCCATTACGCCAACTGTCCCAAGGAACATGTATTTTTACGAAAATGCCTTAGCCTCCCACCAGTAGGTAGATAATGACACATTTTGAGAATCCGTATGTTATTTATCTTTGTACTCAGGACAAAATCTTTTCCCATCACTTTCCCAGAAAACACAGAAAATGAAATCCCCAACCAAAATGACAGGCTTTATTACCCGGAAACACACTGTCTCCATCAAGCAACACTAAGTGGATGGTGGGGAGATGACTTTTCCCAGGTTTTTTTAACCAGGTACTATGAACAAGAATGAGGGTTCACTGAGACCAAGAATCTTGTCTTTAGTGTTCAGTGTTGTAACCTAGTGACCTCAAATCCCGACTGGCACATAGTAGATGCTCAATAAGCATTTTTAAATAAAGTATCCTATTTCAGTGTGGGGAAATGGAAGTTGTTTAGTCATAATAAAATGTTAAAGTGTAAAGGAGGTGCTATAAAGGAGGCTCCATAAAAGTTGGCTTTCACTTTGATCAACATGCATTTCATCTTTTAATTCTCAAAGAATTATAGTATTATTCAATGTTTGTGCGTGTCGTATTTCTTTACTTAGAATGACTAATCGGATCAGCAGATGGCGTAATGGTTACATCACTGGACTCCTACACAGTGGACCATGGTTTGAGTCCCTGACCTGGCAGCTTAAAACACTCCAGGTGCGTGTGCATACATGCCCAAAATCCCAAGAGGAGAATGGAGGAGAAGGGATTGTGGCGAGGCCATCACCCATGGGGAGTGATTTCTCACTTTCTTTCTGTCTCTCCAGCTAGCGCCAAAATCTCTCTGGAAAAAAAAAAAAAAAAAGACTAATCAATCATAATACCAATGATCTCATTAACAGTGGTGACAATGTTTCAGTGCACTATTCCCTTTAGGTGGTTTGAAGCCCACTTCTCTCCCACAGACAGTGCTATCTATTAGCCCAAACCACCAACTCAGTAAATACTACAAGGCTAGCCTTGGCCTCTGGCATAAGACAATAAAGTACAAAAGGAAATAAAAATGCTTTAAGCAGTGGGTGTCCCTGAGATAAACAATGTTTAAAAGACCTCAATAAGAAATCTGATGGTTATATGCAAACATCCTTTCTGCATTCAGAACATAAATCACTTCTCAGACAGCTCAGTTTCAGGGTTCTAGTTAATCATTTGGCTGTAGCAAACACTAAAAGCAATCAATCTCACAGGCTTCGGAATGTGTGGCTTTGGAATTTAAAGACTTGCTGCCTTCACAAGCTAGTTTCTCCAGATACTTTCAACTTTTCCCTTAGTGGCTAAAAGTTAACCAAAGTGATTCATTCTATCTTCCACGAACAGGCTACCCTTTAATTTAGCAAAGCAAAAACAGGCCCTTTAAAAAAGGACAAGGAAAGTATTTCCTCCTCAAAACCATATGCAAAGCAGAAAACCTTTATGGTATCTAGAAACTCTATTTAAAGACAACGAAAGATAACATCTTGGTTGAAAATAAATGCACTCTAGTTCATGGTTTTTCGATCTGTGTTCTGGGAAGATGCCAAACTATCAGAATTATTGGGTGAAGACCAACCACATCCCCAGCATAACCAAAACCTGTAGTTCCATTTTTATCTTTTATATACTGGAAAGAGTAAAAGAGATTTCATTTGAAAAAATAGGTTCCCCTGCTAAAAAGAAGTTTAAAAACTACTTATCTTGCCCAAAGTTTAACACTTTTGCTTGAAGGCAGGCTAAACTGACATTTCAATTTCCTTTGGGAGTCTGCAGGCTCTTCTTGAGATGGGCTTTACAAGCTCTGAGACCTTCCTTCTGTCTGGGAAAAGATGCAAAGCTGCTGGAATCAGCCCCTGTGCTAACTTGACTTGAAAAGAGAGTGAGCAGCATTATTGACCTTGAAAATTCTGACAGCACAGTACCTTGATTTTCTGCTTCATTATGTCCAATCTAAGGATCCGCCACTGATGTACCCAACCTCCCACTCGCTTGTCCATGCTCTGCTGCCTCTTGGAGCCACACTACAGCTCTGACTTTGATAAACACAAACACACACACACACACCACCCCTCATATGCCAGGAGGTGAAAGGAAAGGCAGATGGTGACAGTTAACTATATTCCCAGGCTCTCACCAGCTTGCTTACTCCACGTTGGGAATTTGAACCCCCTCTGGGAAACACAAGCTAAAGTGTAAGATTGACTAAATGCCTGTCTTGACATATATGATCTGAGGAAGAGAGGGACGCATATGAGAAAATCGACAAATAATGGGACATCCCTAAGATGGAACACTATCTAGTCATTTAAAAGAATAACCTAGCTTTTGGTGGTGAGTAAAAAAAACCTCCAAAATATATCATTCAGTAATAAGCCAAAGTACAGAACCATGTGTATATTATACTCCCATTCAAAATAAATGTATATACACATATATGGATGTGCTCATATGGAAAATATCTAGACGGAGATTGAAGAATCAACAAATTGTATCTGCGATGGTTTGACATACATGTGTAGAAAATTTAATCCCAAATGCAACAGTTGAAAGGTGGAGAATGGAACCTTTAAGAGGTAATTAGGCCATGAGGACTACCCTTGTGAATAGATTAATGTTGTTATGCCAGTAGTGGGCCACTGATAAGAGTAAGTTGGACTGCCTTTATTTGTCTCACACATTCACTTGCCCTTCCACCTTCAGCCATGGGCATGATACAGCATGAAGACCTTCACCAAATGCCAGCACTTTGATATTGGACTCCCTAGCCTCCAGAACTGTACAAATATATTTCTTTTCTTTATTAATTATCCATTTACAGCAACACAGAACAGACTAAGACAGTATGTATTGGCCTTATTAATTTCTTAATATAACCAGAGGGTATAGATGACTAAGAAAAACAAACTTCTCAGAACCGTCCTTAAGATGGGAAAGTAAGTAGTTATCACAAACCCGAAGCAAGACATACAAAAGCCAACTGGCATTTGCTGGCAAGGATATGCAGGCCTGGGTCAATAAACTAAAAACTGTTCTCCCTGCAGACTCTGCCATTTCCAGGACCATACAGTTACCATCTCCTGTCTCCTCAAAGGATTGTGGGAGAAGCCAATATACAAAGGGCAACAGAAGCCCCAATGTGGACCTTTAATTGGCACATAGAGGAACAGCTAGGAAATAACTTTCCCCAAAGAAAGAGTATGAATTGCATTTTTTGGGTGAGAGTTTTTAAAAGAAGACTATTTCTTTTCTTAAGCCTGTATTTCAAACTAAGAAAGTATTATTCAAGAACAGTTGGGGCCCTTCTACCAACAATCAATAAAAGTCTCATTTTCACTTGATAAAACAAAACTCATATGGATTTTGCTGGTGCATGCCTTCCTACAACTTCATGGCACTTTGAGAAACCTTGTACCTTCATGATCACTATAATTCACGACAATACATGTTACTGGGGAAACAGGATGGATGAAAAGATTAGTTTTTTTCCTTGAGTATTTGGTCAAGTTATTAAGCATCTATGATTGTGGTCTCTAAATAGCCAGCAATGATCACCAAAATTCTTAAAACAGGGGAACTTGATGTTTTCTGAGATAAATAATTAAGAACAGATACATAATTAATAACTCTGTAGCTTGTACATATTGGAGTGTTAATTTAGAAACTCCAGAATGCTTATTAAATTTCAATTCATGGACTAATTTAATTTTAAAATTTTTCTTATAAAATTTCAGCAAACTTGTTTAGTACTCTCTTTGAATTCTACCTTTTTTAGCTGAGGTTGCCACCGACTAGAAAGCATTTAAAGTATTCAACTATATATTTTTAAAACATTTATTTATTTATTTATTTGGGTTTTTTTAAAGAATTATTTAACTTTATTTTATCTGCTTATTTATTTTAATTTGGTGAGAGAGACAGATGGGGGTGGGAAGAGAGAGGGAGAGAGCAAGAGCAAGCCACCAGGTAGGTCCGAGACTCGAACTGTGGTTGCCCATGTGGGAGTCCAGCGCCCTTAACCACCACGCCACCTGCCAGCCCCTTATTTGTTTGTTTGTTTTGATTTTCAAGCCACCGGGTTCAGGACTCAAACCTCACTCGGCCATGTGGAAATCCAGTGCCTAAACCACCATGCCACCTGCCAGTCCCCCTGCCAGTTACATATTTTTTAAAAATTTGTGCCAGCAGGTACATGTGCTCACCAGAGACAGAGAGAGAAGGAGAAAGAAAGCACCTTCCCTGGGGAATAGTCATGCTACAGTCCCCTCTCCTTCATCCCTCATTCCTGTCAGGATTTTGGACATGCACACATAGCTGACATGTTTCTTAAACCACTGGGTCTGGGACTTGAACTGCTTGGTCAGAAAGGTGGAATCCAGCCGCCTTAACCACCAGGCCATGGAGCTAGCCCTCAATTATAATTTTATATTGAATTTTTTATTACATAATGTTGTTGCAGCTGAAATTTAAGTAGAGACCTGGCTATTTTCTCAGACTTCACAAGGTAACAGCTATAGTTTTGGACAAGTAACAGCCTTTCTTGGGCTTAATTTCTTTATCAATAAAATTAAGAATTTTAATCAAGTGGTCCCTAAGCTACTTTTCAACTCCAAACCTATATGACTCAGTAAGTCTCCATTAGTATAATTCTCACCAATGAAAAAGAAAAGTCATTTCACTCTTCCTGGAAAGATATAAAACAGAAAGCCAAAAATAACTCCTAACTTCTGGATTATGTTCTTATGTTTTATAGAATAGAAGGTCTTGGGATTGAGAGTGGAAAAAAAAAATGACATTTTCATCACATACTCCTCCAGATGAATAACTGCTTTTAATTTTTAATTATTTCCAAGGTCACCTCCAGGTTGTACTACCTCCATATGTTAGGAAAATCTTCATAAACTATTTGTTTTTTGTATTTTTAATTTGCCAGAAGGTATGTGTTCTTGCCAGAAAGAGAGAGACAGAGAGAGAGAGAGAAGGACAGAAAGTGAAAAAGGACTCTTCATGAAGGATGGTCACACTGCAATCTCTTCTCAATTTCTCTCCCATTTCGGGATATGCACACATGTATCTGGCAAGTTTTTTAAGCAACTGTCTGAGACTCATACTATATAGTCAGCCATGTGGGACCCAGCTGCCTTAACCACCATGCTGCCAGCTAACCAAAACAATTAGATTTAAGGGAAGTTTTTAAGAAAGTCCCAAACTGAATCAGCCAGGTGGCATGGTGGTTAAGGCAGCTTAATCCCACAAGGCTGAGTGTGCGGTTCAAGTCCTGGACAAGACGGCTTGGAAAACACACTGAGCACATGTGCACGTGTGCCCAAATCCCATGAGGAGAAGGAATTGCAGCATGGCCATAGCCCCTGGGAGGGTGGGGGCTTCTCACTTTATCTCTCTCTGTCTCTACCTCTCTCTGGCAAGAGCACACACCATATACTAAAAACTACTAAAAAGAAAAAAAGCCCCAACCCAAGAAAGCACCACTAAGATCAGGTTACTGTGCCCAAAAACTATAACTAATGCTCATTCTTCCTCGGACATATTCTCACCACGCCATCTGATACTCCAGTGTATCCCTTAATAAAAACATGTGTCCCAGGACTGGCAGATGGCATAATGGTTACAACACTGGACTCCCACGTAGTTGACTGTGTGTTGAATCCTGGAATTGGAAGTTTAAAACTCACTCTGGGCATGTGTGCATGCATGCCCCAAATCCCGAGATGAAAATGGACAAGGGAATGCGGCATGGCCATCCCGCCTGGGGGTGGGGGGGAGGTGATTTCTCACTTTCTGTCTCTCTGGCGAGCACATGCACCCTATAGCAAAAACCTCTCTAAACATTTATCCTAAACACTTAACACAGGGATAAGAGTTGCTTACATTATCCCATTCACACAATCCTTACAGCAACTCTGAGACAGACATAATATCCCAGTTTTAAACACAAGCAAACTGAAGCCAACAGAAAATATTTTATCACACAGCACATAGCTAAAAAGTGGCAGAACTGGAATATGAACGCCCTAAAAATGAAGATCCTTATCAAACATTCTCCACTCCCCTTACAAGCTTCCACTTGCCATTAATTGGTTCTTTCCTCAGAGCCAGGTCTAGAACTAAGGCCATTTTTTTAATTTAAGTTTATTTATTCCATGAGGGAGAAAGTCAGAGGGAGAAGAGGAGACAGAGACATAGCACCCCCAACAGGGTCTTAATCCTATAATCCGCCCTCAGTCTTCCAGCCCAAAATGAGGACATGCACACTGGTGTACTCAGGACAAGAACTGACAACCTTCCCATGTGGGTCTGCCTTGCAGAGTGTAGCATTTTCCTGCTGTGCTACCATCGGCCCCTACGGCTAAGGCCCAGGCCTTTTACATGTGTTACCACATTTAAGTCAATGCATGATGGGTGTTCCTAATACACCAATTTTATAGACAGGGAAACTGGGACTCGTTGACTTCCTTTCAGAACTGATCATGGCAAAGCTAGAATTCAAGCCAAGTTTAATTGATTCTGCAGCCTACGTGATTTTCCCTCAAAGAATGTAGTCTCCCTGCCAGAAACTCAACTCCAAAATTCCTTTTTCTATACATGCAACATTAATTGATCAATTCATTAATACCCTTCTTTAAAACGGGGTCAGCTTTTTACAAGGCTGTAAACTGTTTAAGCTAACTCTGTTCATCTTTTGATCCAAAGGAACTAACAGAATGCCTCATAACAGTGATAAAATGTTTAATATGTGCTGGATTAATTAAGGATGAAAATAAGCCTGCATCACCTTAATCCCTAAGTCATGATCATCTACTAGAAAAAATTAATCCTTATCTATAAATTAAGAGAAAGAGTAAGTGAATGAATAAACAAACGAATGAAATATTTTGTGGGACTGAAGTTTTGGTTGATGATTAAACAGAGTATTATTTGGAAGGGCCATAGCCCAGTAGCTAATCACTATGTATAGAAAATCAGGTCCTACATGGTTAACTATGGTTCAAATCCCAGCCCCGGGGGCTTGAAAAACAAGCCAGGCACATCTATGTGCATCCCTCAAATCCTGATGGGATGGAGAAATGGAGGAAAAAAGATTGCAACATGATCAAGCCCCTCTGGGGGAGCCTCTCTCTGCTGAGTACATACACTCTCTGGCAATAAAAAATTTAAGAAAATTATTTGAAAGATAAGAATAAACCATAATAGAAATGAAAATACTTTAGTTCTCTACTCTCCACTGAGTTCTTTAAAAATCTAATCTTTTATTTGATAAAGCATCACTGGATGGCAAAACTAATTCTTGTTAAAAGATGAAACAGGACTGTGGGGATTTGTTTTTCAGTAAATATTTGCTATAGCAAGTCAAAGATCACCAATGTCCTTTTTGGCAAAAACCACTGTTCTTATTTTCCAGGCCCTCCTACGATCACATGTTCCCAGAGGCCCTAGGAATAAACTAAAGCCTTGACTCAGTTTCTGGTTTTATTTCCCAACGGGAAATCCAGGGCATGAGGATCAGCAGCACTCACTAATCATAAACCGGGCCTTCTTCTGGCTCCTTCTCATCCTTGCTCCTCCTCCTAGTGTATCAAGAAGTTCAGAAAGGTGGCTCACGGAAACAAAGTTGTTGGTCTGAGACGCGGTGAAATGCAGTGAAGGGAACAAGAGCTCAGACTTTTCCCTGAAGCCTTGCTAAAACGAAAGAAAAGATAGAAGTATACAAATGCATAGAGAAGAGGAGGCAGCAGCAGCAAGTGACAGATGTCACCATTTCTAGAGATAGAAAGAAGAGAGAGTCACTACTCAGTGACTGACATTGCAGGTTGCTCAGCTTTGTTAAATAGCTATAAAGGGTGGCCGACACCGCAAAACCTGGAAAGGCTGAAAAAGGAGAGCCTGAGAGCTCTCAGAGTCCTCTAAGTCCCCACAACCCTGGTGGAAGACTGAAAACTCACCCTCTGAGGACAGAAACCAGAGATGCTCTGAACCGGAGATTGCCAAGCACACGGGAGGTGGGGACGGAAGCATCTTTGAAAAGGGAGACAGTGGTGAAGTGTGGTGAGCCCATGGAGAGACCACCATCTGCTCTTGTATGGTGCTCAGAAATGCTGGCTTCCAGGCTCCCTTTGCAGAAAACTGGAGATTTTCCACTCTGATAAAACTGAGGGCCCAAGACAAAGGACACAAAATTTGGGGATTCCTTCAATGACATGACCGAGTCCCCACCTGGTCAGATCACACAACCAAGAAGCTCACCATTGACAAAGGCTGCCCATATATACAAAGTTTCCAATCACCTTTCTAGTATTTCACTAATAAACATGAATGAATAAACAAAAATGACCAGATATTTAAGATAAGAGACCAAGACCAAATGACAAACCTGGAGAAAGCAGATACTATGCAAGGAACAAAAGAAAATTCAAAACAAAAGTTTAATTGAGATTTTCAGGGAAATCACAGAAGATATTACAATCATGAAAGGAAAATAAGAAACAATATAAAAATACAAAAGAACCTTTGAATTTTTTTTTTTAATTGATGGTAAGGAGGTCAGCAGGTGATGTGGTGGTTGGGGCGCTGGATTCCCACACGGCCAACGGGCGGTTTGAGAACCGAACCTGGTGGCCTGCTTTCTCACTTTCCTTCTCTCTCTGGTGAATTCTAATAACAATAATAACAAATTAAATAAATAATCCTTTTAAAAAAATTGATGATGGGGGGCTGGCAGGAGGCATGGTAGGTAGTTAAGTGTACTGGACTCCCACATGGCCAACTACAGTTTGAGTCCTGGACCTGGTGGCTTTCTTTCTCATTTTCTCTCTCTCACTCTGTCTCTCTCTGGGCAAATTTAAATAAACAAACAAACAAACAAACAAACTTAAGTAAAATAATTCTTTAAAAAAATTGATGATAGGAAAAAAATGAATCTCAACAAAAGGTTAAAAAATAAAGAAACCTCTCGAAAAAAACTGTCAAAGACTTTATAGTTGGGAAATAAAAGATTTTTTTTTAGATGAGATGGCTCATCTGATGGATCTGAAATCTAGTAAGAGAGGAGAGAGAGAAACTAAGGAGGGGTGGCAGGAAGAGAAAGGAAAAGAAAAGAGAGTGGGGGCCAGCAAGTGGCGTGGTGGTTAAGGGCACTGGACTCCCACATGGCTGACCGTGATTTGAGTTTCACACCTGGCAGCTTGCTTTCTGACTTTCCCTCTCTCTCGCACTCTGTTCCTCTCTGGTCAAATTTTTAAAATAAATAAATAAATAAAGTTAAATAGAATAATTCTGTTTTTGCTTTTTTTGGGGGAGGGGGGAGATTTTTGCTATAGGGCACATGCGCTTGCCAGAGAGACAGAGAGAGACAGAGCGACAGAAAGCGAGAAATCACCCCCAAGGAAGATGGCCACGCCACAATCCCTTCTTCTCTTGGGATCTTGGGCATGCACGCACACGCGCCCAGCTTGAGTTTAAGCCACTAGGTCCAGGACTCAAACCATGGTCGACTACATGAGAGTTTAGCGACATAGCCATTACAACAACTGCTGGTCCCAGAATAATTCTTTTAAAAAAAAAAAAAAGAAAAAGAAAAGAGAGTGGAGAGGTGTGGTCCTGAGGGAGGAACCAGAGAAAATGAATGATCGAAAGTAGCTCAAAAATTTTAAAATGTTTTTCAACAGAAAGGCATGCAACTCCATATTGAAAGCCTCTGCTCTATGTTTAGCAAAGTGGGGGGAAAAAACCATGATCGTATATCATCCTGAAATTTCAGAACTTTAGAGACAAAGAGAAACACCAAAATAATCCAGAAGTTGGTAAAAATCCCATTCACACACAAATGATTGAGACTCACAAGAGCGAAGGTCTTCCAAATAACACTGGAAGGCTAAAAGATAATGGAACAATGTTTTCAAAAGTCTGTGGGAAATCATTTACAGCCTAGAATTCTATAGCCTATGTTAATATTAATCAAGAGTAAAGGCAGGATTGAGACTTTTTGTAACAGAATTACTTAATTTTATTTGTTACCATTTTTTTAAAAACTTGAACAGAGAGAGAGTGTGAAGCAAGAAAGCAAGCTTCCAGGCCCATACCTTGAACCCCAGTTAGCCATGTGGGAGTCGAACACCTTAACCACCATGCCACCTGCCAGCCAAGATATTTCTTAAAATATAAAGTCTAAAAGAAAAATGATCTCCACTGCACCCTTCTTCAGAAGGCAAATGGAGAAGGGACCAGCAGTTAGCGTAATGGCTATGTCGCTGGACTCCCACATAGTCGACCACGGTTCATGTCCTGGACCCAGTGGCTTAAAACTCACGCCGGGTGCGTGTGTGCGCATGCCCAAGATCCCGAGAGGAGAATGGAGGAGAAGGGATTGCGGCGTGACCCTCCCCCCTGGGGGGTGATTTCTTGCTTTCTGTTTCTCTGTCTCTGTCTGGCGAGCACACGCGCCCTATAGCAAAAAAAATCTCTCCAAAAAAAGAAAAAAGAAGGCAAATGGAGAATACAGCTGCAGTAAAACTAGGAAATAGACGAAGAAAGATCAAAACGAGGGATCCTATACTCTGGGGATTCAATACAGAAGAGCATATCAGGGAACACCTGAGGTAACAGCTCCGTCGTAAACCTAGAGACATCCTAGAAGATTTGAGGCAGGACTTTGGAAAACTACATCCTTTTCCTTCTCTTCCTTCGTATTTCACTATACCACGTCCCTTCCCCTTCTCATCCTCCCAATAGTTTTTAGAACTTTTGTTATGGAAAATCATACACAAAAATGTAGCAAGACTAGTAGAGACGTCCTAGGAGGGAAAATAGAAATGACAGATTCCCTGGTGTTTATAACTATTTTCAGATCAACATTAGAGTTTTGCCAGAGGATTTAAAAACAAATTATTCCAGACACATAGAAAACTAAACAAACAAACAAACAAACAAACAAAATGTATTATCCATTCCAAAAAAACCTAACACGTAGAAATCAATGAAATTATACTACACAAGGTGGCATGTCCATGATCAATATTTATGTGGTCATAATAAAGTCAACATTAAGACACTGATTTAACCAAAAAATTGGGATATAACTATACTGGGAGCATAAGTACTGAATTCTGTGTAGCGGAAATGATAAGTGCAAACTGCTGTAAAACATCCAGTATAAGGGGATGTAAAGGAATGAGAAGGCAGTGGAAGAGGGCTGGACCGTGACTTACATGACTGTGGAAGCCAGATGATGGGCATTTTAGGGTCCCTCTACTATTCCCTCTACCTTTTTGTGTATTGGGCCTGTGTGTGTGTAAGAGATTGTCACCAGTATTATTGCCAATGGAAATCAATAAACATGTAAAACTAAAAAGATCAAGCAATAATAAGTCTGTTATTTTGTAACATGAAATACCCAAAGACATGGCTCAAGGTGTTAAAAGTGCTTGCTTCTGGAGAGTGAGGGAACCTGTCTAGGGAACTATTGTTTTTCACTACTCGTTTTATTTTACTATTTGAAACTTCAGACCATGTAAACTACTCCTTTAATTTTAAAAAAATGAGCATAGCAATTGAAAATTCGTTGTGCTACAGTGTTTGGGTTCTGGGTACTTTCTGAAATCTCTTTTAATGTCATTCTCTCTTTTTTTTTTTTTGAAGAGGTTTTTTGCTATAGGTTGTATACGTGCACCAGAAAGACAGAGAGAGAGAGAGAGAGAGCAAGAAATCACCCCCCAGGAGGGATGGCCACGCCACAATCGCTTCTCCTCCATTCTCCTCTCGGGATCTTGGGCACGCACGCACAAGTGCCCAGCGTGAGTTTAAGCTATCGGATCTGGGATTCGAACCACGGTTGACTACATGGGAGTTCAGCGACATAGCCATTACGCCAACTGTTGGTCCCAATGTCATTCTTGTATAGTTTTTCCAATAAAAATATAATTTAAAAAATTCTGTAAACTTTAAAATATTTTATAAATTGCACTTATTGAGCTTATTCCAGCTACTGATTTTCAAACAGACCTCCATGTAGCCACAGTGTAACTTTCAAGCTTCTAATAGCTCAGATTCTCTAACCCTCCCTTTAGCATAAGGCACTTACCTTAGAGTTGTCTCTCAGGTGAATGATTTTAAGATATCTATGTGAATATAAAAAAGTAAAATTACATGTAAAATATTAATAATGACAAAATAGTAAAGAAAATAAGAAAAGTGGCAAGGGCCGGTGGCATAGTGTAACAGTAAAGCATTGTCCATTGAGAGCTGGATTCCACATGGCTGACCATGGTTCAAATCCCAGACCCAAAGACTTGAACCATGCCCAAATTCCTGATGGGATGGAGCCATTAAGTGGAAAGGATTGTAACATGACTACACCTCATTGGAGGAGTGTCTCTTCTCTGATGAGTGCATGCACCCTCTAGCAATTAAAAGAACAAAAGGGGATCAGCTCGTAGCATGGTGTTTAGGGTCTGGATCCCACATGGCCAATTGCACAGCTCAAGTCCTAGATCTGGTGGCTTAAAATCATACCAGGTGTATGTGCATGTGTGCTTGAAATCCTGAGAAGAAACTGGAGGAGAAGGGATTACAGTGTGGCCATACCCCTGGAGAATAATTCTCTCTCTCTCTCTCTCTCTCTCTCTCTCGCACATGTCCTATACCAAAACCAAAGAAAGAAAAGATTAAAAAGGGGCCAGCAGCATGACCTAGTGGTTAAGGGAGTCAGATCCCACATGGCCAACTGCCCAGTTCAAGTCTCAGACACTGTGGCCTGAGAAACATGTATGTGTCCAAAATCCCAACAGGATGGAGAAATGGAGGACAAGGGATTGCAGCATGTCCAAATATGTAGAGTGCTTTCTCCTTTTCTCTCTCTATCTTTCTGTATCTTTCTGGTGAGTGTACACCTCTCTGGTAAATTTAAAAAGAGAAAGACAAAAAAGTGATGAGTAAAATGCAACCACACTTTCTCCTCTCCTGGCTTGTCTATGATTCCTGCCCCTGAAGGCCTCTTAGAGACTGTGTAAATCACTGAGCCCAAACACCCTTCCTCCAGTCACTTTCTGCTCCGTGAGTTACCCACAGAGAGTAAGGCACACTGCAAGCTTCTCACACTTTGATGAGCACAACTGTAATCCTTTTGAAAACTGACTCAGCACTTTCAGAACAGGCTAAGATGATTAGGAGAAGCTTATTCCAAAAGATTATGCCTAATGTTGGAAATAGTACTGGAAATGGACACTCACACACTGTTGATGATGAGATTATAACTTGGCACAATTTTTCTAGAGGGTAATTTGACAACACAGGAAACCTTAAAAAGGAGTATTCTTCTAGCAATTTCACTCCCAGGTATTTATCCTAAGGAAATAATCAGTGATTTGCACAAAGATTTAGCTACAAGAATGTTTATGACATAAGTGTCCAAATACAGGTGAATGATACAGTTGAATAAATTCTCAAACATTAATACAATGAAATTCTATCATCATTAAAGTGGTTCTGTAGATGGGTCAGCAGGTGGCTTGGTGGTTAAGGTGCTGAACTCCCACATGGCTGACTGAGGTTCAAGTCCCAGACCTGGTGGCTTCTTTCTCATTTTCTCTCTTTCTCTC
>NW_006159811.1:5337409-5349923 GCF_000334495.1 Tupaia belangeri chinensis
TTGATATTTGTTTTTGGAATTTTCATTTTCTTAGTAAATTTTTCTTATTTTTGCATATTTTTATTTCCTGCAATGAACTTATACCATTTTATAATTTAAAAAATATAAAATTTATTGTTTTTTAAAGCTTATTAAGTAAGAAAAATGAAGGGGCTATAAAAGTACTGGCACTATTTTTTAGGTTTTTATTATAGGGAATGTGCTCTCGCCAGAGAGAGAGAAAGTGAGACCCCCCCAGAGATGGGTGGCCACACAGAAATCCCTTCTTCTCCATTCTCTTGGGATTTGGGGCATACAAACACACATGCCTGGTGTGATATTCTTTCTTTCTTTCTTTTTAAAGAACTATTTTATTTAGCTTGCTTGCTTGCTTTCTTGCTTGCTTGCTTTCTTTCTTTCTTTCTTTCTTTCTTTCTTTCTTTCTTTTTAATTTGATCAGAGAGGGACAGAGTGAGAGAGAGAGAGAAAATGAGAAAGCAAGCTGCCAGGTCCAGGACTCGAACCACAGTCAGCTATGTGGGAGTCCATCGCCCTTAACCATCACACCACCTGCCAGTCCTAGGGCATGATTTTCAAGGTACCAGGTCTAAGACTTGAACTGCTAGTCAGTCATATGGGAATCCATAGCCTTAATAACCATGCCACCTGCTGGCCCCAAAGTACTGGTACTTTTTAAAAACATTTTATACACACACACACAATGAGAAGTCTTCAGAAAATTCATATTATGAAAAAGCTATGGGGGCCAACAGGTGGCATGGTGGTTAAGGTGCTGGACTCCCATATGGGTCAACCATGGTTCAAGTCCTGTTCCTGGCAGCTTGCTTTCTCACTTTCCCCTTCTTTCATTCTTTTTCTCTGTCTCTTTGGTCAAATTAAATAATAGTAATAAATAATCATAACAAACAATATTAAATAAAGAAATAATTTTTTAAAAAGAAAAAGCTACATGTGGATTTCAAACTTTGTTTGCACCAATTAAAATTGCACTGTCCGTTTCTGCATGAGCTTTTTTATTTTGATAGATTTTTGCTGTAGGGCACATGCACTCACCATAGACACAGAGAGACAGAAAGCCAGAAAGCCAGAAATCACACCCCCAGGGAGAAATGGCCACACCCCAATCTCTTCTCTTCCAATCTCCTCTAGGGATTTCAGGCACACATGCACATGTACCCAGTATGAGCTCAGGACTCGAACCACAGCCAACTACGTGGGAGTCCAGTGATGTAACCATTACACAAAATGCTGGTCCCTCTGCATGAACTTTTTGATGCGTATATATATGTACACACACCAATTTTTTAAATAAGTAAAAGAGGAAAAAGAAAAACTGATAGTGAAGCAGCAATGTTGATTCTGGAATATATTTTTTGGCCCAAGCTAGACTTTTCCAATGTCAAAGAATACAGTCTCATTAGAGGCTTGTCAATTTTTCTAGCCATTAAAAAAAACTCCAACTTTTTTTTTGGAGAGGTTTTTGGGGGTTTTTTTGGTTTTTTTGTGTGTTTTTTATGCTTAAAACTCCAACTTTTGACACTACTGATTCTATTTATTATATGTTTGTTTCTACTTCATTAATATCTGTTCCTATATTCATTATTTTTTCCTTCTGCTTTCTTTTGGTTTTATTTCACTTTTTTTTTCTACTTTTGAGATTCAGTCATTTTTATTTCATACACTGGGTCATCAGACAAGTCATGGCATATTTTCTATGTTTTTCTATGCAAAAATACATCATGACTTGTCCAATGACCCAATATGTGTATTAAGGTTTAAATTGTAATGCTTTAGCTATGATTTGTAGTATTTTTTTATCATTCTGTAAAAAATGTTCTCTATTTTCTTCTTGTGATGTCTTCTTTGACCCATTATTTACAAACATATTGACTTTTTTCCAAAATATTTAGGAAAATTTTAAGTACCTTTTTGTTATTGATTTCTAGCTTAATTTCTTGATGCTCAGAGGTATACTACTTAGATTTTATGTTTTTGGAACTTAAAACTTGCTCTATGCCAGGCGTATATGTTCATTTTTGAAAACTGTACCATTGTACTGGAGAGAAATGTATCTTTTGCAGAAGTTACGTGACCTATTCTGTGTACTATTTATCAATTGGGTCAAGCTGATTAATTTGCTCAAGTATCCTCTAATTTTTTTGTCCACTTATCTATCATTTGCTGAGAAAGAGATGTTCAAATCAATCTCCTACTGTGATTGGGTGTTTGTCCATGTCTTCTTGTAGTTCTGTCATTTTTTGCTTTATATATTTGAAGTTATGTTATTAGGTATGTACACATTTAAAAGTAGTACATCTTCCTGATTGATTGTCCCTTTTATATGAAATGCTACTCTTAGTAATTCTACTTGTGTTAAGATAGCATAGCTATGTGGGCTTACTTTTGGTTTGCACGGTATCTCATTTGCCAACCTTTAACCTTCGCTATTTCTGAATGTTTGTACATATTACATATGCGATTCTTTAAGCAAATGTATAGTTAGATTTCATTTTTTCCAATCTGATAATCTGTCTTTTGAAAGAAGGCTTTGATATTTTATATTTAATTGAATTAAAAATACATATGTTAAGTATTCCTTCTTACTATTTGCTTTATATTTGTTCTTTTTTCTCTCCTTTCTTGCCTTATTTTGGATTTATCAATAATTTTTATTATTCTATTTCCCTTCTAATTACTTAATAGTTAACATTACTTACATGTTCTTTTAGTTGTAACTATAGAGATTACAGCATGCATCTTTGACCTAGTAAATCTACATTCCTATTTTACCACTTCCTAAACAATGAGAGGACCATAAAACACTTTTTTTCCATTTAACTCTCTCCCAAACTATGTATTATTTTTTGTTCTGTATTTTCTTTTTAAATATATTTTGAATTCCTTTTTGGATGGTTAATAATCATTCAGATTTACCTACACATTTATCCTTTTTGTTAATCTTCATCCCTTCTTTTATCTCTGAGCTTTCATCTGTGAACGTGAACACAGTAATCATAATTGTTTTACAGCCTATGATAACTCCATTATTTGAGACCCTGGTGGGTCTTCTATCATCTATTTTGCTTCTTCTAGTTTTCAGTTACATCTTCTCATATGTCTGGGTATTTCTGCTTGAGTACAGAAAATTTTTAATTTTTAGAAAATGGCAGACATAATTGGAGGCCCTACATGATGTTACTTTCTTTCAGACAGGAATAATTTTGCTTTACAAGGGTAGGTAGTCTAAGGGGATCAGTCCTTCGGAACCATCTTAATTCGACTGGATTGACCTGACCGACAACTCAGCCTCAGCTTCAGCCTTTGTGGGGCTCATTTGTTTGTTTTTCCCTGTTTACTCTTATTTGTAGAATGCAGCTCTTCACGTTTTCACATGAGAGTCTGGGGTGTTTGCCAGCTCCTGTCCCGGGTAGGTCCCAGTCGCATTTTGATCCTCCACCAGTCTCATGACTGTTTTCAAAGCTGTGCTCAGTTCCTTAGCCTCTCAGCCAGTGCATTTGGACTCTTCCACTCCTGGATGGTAAGTTCTTTAATTCTCCACTATCTTGAAAACTCTACTATCATGCCTTTAAGCTGAAGGGTTTTCATATTTTTCCAAGTATTCTAGATATTTTTAATGAAACAGCTGAAAATAATATAGTCCACCACTGCCAAACAGAACTCTCCTACCTAGCAAGTTTTTAAAATTAAATCCCAAACATTTTTTTTCCATAACCCATTTCAATTCAGCTCTAGACCATACTCAGGTAAAATAGGGGTAACAAGGATAGCTTTGTACCTCAAGAGTAATAAGCCAAATTTCAACTTCTATGAGAGTAGAATTTCTTGCAAAAATTCAAAAAGGATTTCCCAGCTTATTACTCGACTGTTTATCTTTGGCTCTGTGACCATCCTAAAAATTATTTCTTCTCTCAAAGAAGTCATAATGTCCTCTCTTTCTTGCTAGTAGCTGATGTCAAGAGAAAATGTAAGAACTGCAGAGGATTTCGAAGTTCTTCTAGCTCAACATTCCCATTTTACAAATTGGAAAACTGACTGACATGTTTTTCAAGCCTCTGAGATTGGGATTCAAACCATCGACATCCAGTGAGATCCAATTAATTCCCTTCTGCGGCAATGGCCAGCTCAGAGGTGAAGTTAATTTTTAAAAACTTACATAACAGGTTCCTCAAAGAGCCAGGAAACTAATCCAGTTCACACCGAGGGCATCTGAGCCAGCCATTTAACATGAAAGCATAACTTCAAAAAGAAGTTATTAAAGAAATACATAAAATGGAACATAACAACCAATTACAGTGTCTAGACCTGAGATAGATTCCTACAAACAAAGGAAAAAAGAGACAATAAGAAAGTTGAACATGACTGAATATCTGAGGTTATTAAGAAACAATTTATTATTTATTAGGTATGATAATGTTATCTGGGTTATATTTTTAGAAGAGTCACTATCATTTACATACACCTACTAAAATATTTATTGATGCACTTACAAGATGAGAGGAAGTAGATAAGTGTATAGATTAAATAAATTGGCCCAGAATTGATAGATAGCGATATACATGAGAGTTCGGCACACTATTCTTTTGCATTTAAAAAAAAATTTTCCATAATAAAAAGGAAAAGCAACATAAAAAAGATATATACAAAATTTCAATTCATTTGGTTTTTGGTTTTGTTTCCTAATCAAAAGAGAGTTACCAAAAGAATAAATTAAAGAGGTCTGGAGGTATAGGGGCCAGCAGATAGAATAGCAGTTCCTTTGCTGGATTCCCATGTGGCCGACTGCTGTTCAAGTCCTAAACTCAGTAGCTTGAAACTTATGCTGGGGACATGTGTGTCCATGTCTAAGATCCCAAAAGGAGGATGGAGGAGATGGGACTGTGGTGTGGCCATTCCCTGAGGGGGGGGAAACACGTGGGTGATGGATGGATTCTCACTTTCCTTTCACTGCCTTTTCACTGTGTCCATCCCTCTTTCCAGTGGGGACTGCATATGTCCTAAGGCAATATAGTTCAGTGAATATCCCTAAATAACAACTCTCCAAAAAAAAAAAAAAAAAGATACGGAGGTCAGAATTCAAACTCCAGTTGGCCATGTCAGATCTGGCTTCCTTAAACACGGCACCACAGCTGGACCTCAAAGAATCTTTCTAAATCTGAGACAAATTATCTATGCTAATGCAGTATTCAGTGCTTAGCGCATTCTCAACAGTCTATAACCCAGACTCTTTAATGGCTATGTCACTGGACTTCCATGCAGCCGACGACATTTCAAGTCCCGGACCCGGTGGCTTAAACTCACACCGGTGCATGCCTGTGTGTGCCGTGGAATTGCGACGTGGCCAGCCCCCCCGGGGGTGATTTTTCACTTTCATTATCTCTGTCTCTCTGGCAAGCGCACAGCCCTATAGCAAAAAAAAAAGTCTCTCAAAAAAAAAATTAAAAAAAAAAAAGAAAATTGCCCTCTTATTCCTATTTCTAAAAATCTATAACTTGTGGGAAGGAATGCTCAAATATAAAATAGGAGAAAAGCTTCGGAAAATGATTTTAGCATACACTCCATCAAATTTCCCCTGCTCGATCAATAGGCTGCTAAGTGTTCATTTTGGTCATGTCCCAAGCTCTTTCTCTATTCTCCTGCATACCTGCTCCTTATGCCGTCCCATCCCAAGGCTCTGCTCCTCAGTCCATGGTGCCTAAGTATGCCTGCCCACCCGTCTGAGGCTGGCATTGTGCAACTCTGTCTAGAGATGCCTACGGAAGGCAGCGGAACATTTTAGAGGGAGCTGTGCACCTACCTCCAAAGACCACTGCAGCACTTTCCCAAACGAGACAAGTCTGTGAGCCTGAAGCTGGGAGCTCCCAGTGAGCTCGATCATTTCAATGTAAGTACATGCATGTATGCACAAGCACATGCATGAACATGCACACACACACACACACACACACACAAATAGTTGCTTATAAATCTCAAGTGCCAGAAGTTAGAGACTGTCATAGTCATTAAATATTTACTTATTTAAGACTAAGGAAGATCAAACAGTTTTTTTAAATTATTAAAACTACGATGGCAACTTAACATCAGCTAACATTTATCAAATGCTTACTCTGATACCAGGCAGGCACTGAGTTAAGCTGGGGCCCCACATCACCTCCTATACATTCATTTTCTCATGCGAACATTTATCTCATTTAATTCTTAGATCAGTCCTAGGAAGCAGGCACCAAAAATACTCTGCACAGGTAGGAAGAGAAACCGAGGCTCAGGAAACGATCGTTTGTCCAGGGCCACACAGTGGTGAGTGGCAGTAAATGACTATAGAATAGTTGTGGTCTTTTTAGTAGGGCTGAAAAACCAATCCCAATTAAGGAAACAGGCTGCAGGAATGTACAGCTAAAGGAAACTGGCATGACTCTCCGGATATAGTACCACTCTACACACACCCTGGATGGGAGTCGGGCTTATCTGGAGTAGATCTGATCCCGGGTCACTCCTCCCTGATCTTCTGACCATATAGCCACCAGATACTGGCATGTGGCCCTCCAGAACGCAGTTCTTGGCCCCTGGACAGACGGCTCCTAGGGCCATCCTTACTTTTCTGAGCTAAGCTCCACATTTGGAAAAACTTAAAAGATGGACTGGAGTGCTGTCATCCAAATGCAATGCTCATGATTGTCACTCAAGAGCAGCTGCAGGGTTTAGTGACGGGCAGTCTGACACAAGAACCCCCAAGTGAAACTGGCAGTGACATTCTGTTCAGGCAAGGGATTATGGTAGAACCACCTCTGGGCCTGACACCAGCTGCTGAAGGAAGACGAGGATCTGGGGTGGGAGGTGGGGGTAAGGCTGTACAGGGGAGTGGACCCTGCGTCAAGAGCCTCACCTCAGATTAAACCAGTGCACACAGAGCACACAGCCACTGGAAACAACCAGACCTACTTGACCTCGTGCTACTACCAAGAAATACCTTTACTCAGGCTTTCTAATGGGCCAGGCTCTGCATTAAACATTTTACACCATTACTGATCGTAAGTCTTACAAGAAGCTGGTAAGGTCCATGTTATTACTCCTGTTCAATAAGTAAAAATTCAGAGGCATAGAGAGCCTTGGTAATAGGCCCAAAGCGACGGGCTTAGAGCCAAGTACACCCTAACTCCAAAGCACATGCTATTAACCTGCACTGCCACACACGTGCCCCAAACCCAGCCGCTCAAGCTCATCTCTCCTTCCCGGACTGAGTGAAGAGACACCCACCAGTGACAAAACACTCAGCAGACATGGACGCTTTCTCTGGGGCTCAGTCCAGCCTCTCAGGACTTCAGGCTTCTCTCAGTCAACTGCACTTCAAAGAGAGGAACTATTACCACCACTCACAGATGAGTAGTCTCCAGCTAGCCAGTAGCATGGTAGTTAAGGCAGCTGGATCTCACACAGCCAACTGCACAGTTCGAGTCCTAGACCCGCACTGAAAAAGTGGCTTGAAGAGCATGCCTGTGATGTGGCAGTAACCCCTCCTCACTCCCCAGAAGTACTTTCTCGCTCTCTCATCTCCATCAGTGAGCACGCATGCCCTAGAGCAAATTAAAAAAAAAAAAAAAAAAGAGTAATCTCAAATAAAAATCTTACATCTTTTTGGAGTAAAACTTGAATTAGCACAACTAAAAATTGTAAAATATTCCAAAAAGTAACAAAATAAATGTATAATCTCCATGAGAAAGGCTTTACAATCATTCTCTCTTCCATTCTTTTTGCCTGAGAGACAATACCTTCTAATTGTGTATGAGCCTGGCCCATTTAGATGCATACACAAACACACACAGATACACATGTATAATTAAAGTCATTATTTTACTTAACATTTAATAAGTAAGAGGTACTGACTTGAATAATTTCCTGGAACCAGCAGGGCCTTAGGACAGTTTACCATGGCCATGCTGGAGGCAATACTCGACAATCCCAAATTTCACATCTTTTCTTTTCTTTCTTTCTTTTTTTTTTTTTGAGAGGTTTTTGCTATAGGGCATACACACTCACCTGAGAGACAGAGACAGAAAGCGAGAAATCACCTGCCCGAGGGGGAATGGCCACACTGCAATCCTTTCTCCTCCAGTCTCCTCTCAGGATTTTGGGCATGCATGCACATGTGCCTGGCATGAGTTTTTAAGCTGCCAGGTCTGAGACTCGAACGTGGTCGGCTACGTGGGAGTCCAGCGATGTAACCATGATGCCATCTGCTGGTCCCTTCACATCTTTTCTAAGAGGAACCAAAGAACTACGCAGGCCCCATAAGCACAGCTCAGCCCTGTTCAGGTATGCTGGATGACATGAGGCTTCTTGGGTAGGGCAGGTTCTGATTAGGGACATTAAATCTAGTTCCCCTGGAGAGATTTCCTCACTGAGAGGGAACTTCTGAATAATGTCAGGCCAGTGGCCTCAGATCCCACATGTGCTGGGCACTCTCCTCTGTAAAGGCCCCAGCAAGTGCTGCCACATGGGAGGAATGCAAAAGGCAGAAGGGGGGAAGTCCACACTCGGGAGAGCTACCCTCTCAGCATGACAGCTCCAGGGTAGCCTGTGGTATGCGAAGATAAGGCCAGGGGTCTGTGAGGACTTGGGTCTCCCTGACCTCAGCTCACATCTGCTCTGTCATTCACAAACTGTGTGGCCTTCGGCAAGTCACAAAATCGCTTTGAGCCTCATCCCCCTTCAAGAACCAGAGAGATTAGTCTAGGCGCTGTCTAAAGTTGCTTTCAACTCTACAGTGTCTAATCCTAGCTTCCTCAAGATCAGTCTCAGCGCAACACCACTCTTGGGTGATCCCTGTCCTTAGTTTAAAAACAATACAGTTGATGGGGCCAGCAGTTAGCGTAATGGCTATGTCGCTGAACTCCCATGTAGTCGACTGCAGTTGGAATCCCGAACCCGGAGGCTTAAACTCACACCAGGTGCGTGTGCGTACGTGCCCAAGATCCTGAGAGGAGAACGGAGAAGAAGGGATTGAGCCGTGGCCATCCCTCCTGGGGGGTGATTTCTCGCTTTCTATCTCTGTGTCTCTCTCTGTCTTGCTGGTGAGCACTCACGCCCTATAGCAAAAACCTCTCCAAAAAAAAAAATTAAAAATACAGTCGATCCTGCTGACCCACAGGTTGTGTACCTGGGAATTCGCTTACTCGCTGAAATGTATGTGGAGCTGCTAATCGATACTTTCACAACCATAGGTCATGAAATTTGAGTCACCCATACACGCACATCCCTAGCTGAGGCCCAACAGGCAATGTTCTGCTACTATAGGCAAATGTCCTTTTCAGTCTGTTTAGTGCCGTGTCACTATTTTTTTTTTTTTGGCTGGTGATTTCACTGTTTAAGGCGGCCCCAGGGCCAGTTCTGTGGCCAGGTGGTTACCACAGTTGGATCCTACATGGCCCACTATGCGGTTTAAGTTTGGACCCGGCAGCTTGAGAAAGACGTCAGGTACATGTGCGCGTGAGCCCAAAGTCGCAACAGCAGAGACGAGGCAGAAGGGACTGTGGTATGACCATGCTCCATAGGGGATACTTATTCCCATCCCTCACGCTCTCTCTCTCTCTCTCCAGTGAGCACATAACCCTCTAGTCAAAACAAAACAAAACAAAACAAAACCACATAGAGTGCAAAGTGCTGCCCAATGTTCCTAAGGGGGAACAGGGTTGTGATATACCTTACAGAGAAAATGTGTGTCAGATAAGCTTCACGCAGGCATTGGTTATAGTGACACTGGCCATGAGTTCAATAAAGTGTCTATGAGTAGAAACAGACATACAATAAGGTTATATGTTGATGAGTTGATGAAAAGTTTGTAATCAGAGGCTCAAAGGATCTCAAGCCCATATGTCCTCTAGGAGCAATGGTTAAGTACTTGCTAATGCAGTGTTTATGGTGACTTTATACAGGATAACCACTGCAAATAACGAGAACTGACTGGACACATGCAGTCCAGACTCCCACATACAGTGTGTACAAAGGCACATGGCATCCATCTGCTAGAACTGTGCCGTGCCCAACCTCCCAACTAGAGGCAGCAGTGCTGTTCTCAAGGTATGAGCTAGGTGCAGTGGACAACAGTGAGGAAAACAAGATAGAAATCTCTATCTAGATATCCAAAATGAAAGAAAGAAAAATAAAAATGTAAAAACCTACTACGGTGGCCATGATGAGATCATTGCCCATGGCCTGGACTCCTGACATGTGCCCATTTGAGAACCTGGTTGTCTCCTGAAATGCCCATTCATCCCTCAAGTCTACAAGAGTATTCTAAATTTTGTGGGGCCAGCAGGTGGCATGGCGCTGAAGGACACTGAACTCCTACATGGCTGACCACAGTTCGAGTTCCAGACCTGGCAGCTTGCTTTCCCGCTTTCTCTCTCTCTCTCTCTCTCTCTCTCTCTCTCTCTCTCTGTCCCTTTGGTCAAATTTAAATAAATAAATAAAGTTAAATAAAATAATTCTTTTTTTTTAGAGGTTTTTGCTATAGGGCACATGCACTTGCCAGACAGAGAGAGACAGAGAGACAGAAAGCGAGAAATCACCCCCTTCTCCTCCATTCTCCTCTCAGGATCTTGGGCACATACACACACGGCCCGGCGTGAGTTTGAAGCTACCGGGTCTGGGACATGAAACGCGGTCGACTACATGGGAGTCCAGTGACATAGCCATTATGCTAACTGCTGGTCCCAATAAAAAAAAGAAGAGTATTCTAAATTTTGTAAGAAACAGTCCACGTGTTTCTAAGCTTCCTCCTCAGATCAGTTTGTAACTGTCATGAATAACTGCAGATGGTGCCCTCATAAGAAAGTTCTCCACAAATCCACTGTAGAAACAGGCCAGGAACAATAAATAATTCATGCACACACCTGAAACTCCTACTAGGAAGATATATTGGGACATTATTTGAAAGATGGAGAACTCAAGAGCAAGGAAAAGGAATAATTAAAAGAGAGGAGGGGAAAAAAAGAGAAGAGGTAAGAATGAAAAAGAAAGAATAACTATAATAGTAAGAGCTTTAGAAATAAATGCCACTTCAATAAGCGCATCAATAAGGTGGATCAAGATTTGTTACAATGCGCAAGTGAAGAGAAATTTGGGGGGTTTGTTTTCTTCTATACGCACGGTTTACTACTGCTTATATCTCAAAGGTCCAGTTAGTCTAATCCCATCACTGATGGTGCAACGATTTCACACAATTAATCTAGCCAGCACTCAACTGTCTTCTGAGGTTGTCAAGATTGGGATAAAAAAAAGAGCATTATTCTTACACTCTGAACTCAGGCATGAGGGTTCCGTTTTCACCCATATCACTTGGCTAAATGGCTCCCAGTGAGTGGTTTAACTTCACCAGAGAGAGACAAAGTAAGAAACCACCCTCCAGGTGGGATGACCACCCCCCAGTCCCTTCTCCTCCAATCTCCTGTTAGGATTTTGAGCATGCACACACATGCGCCAGGCGTGATTTTCAAGCCACTGGATCCAGGATTCGAACCATGGTTGGCCATGTGGGTATCCAGCACCTTAACTACCACACCACCTGCTGGCCCCATAAACATTAACTTTTAAACCTCAGGTCCTCATTTGTAGAGTGAGGATAACAGCACTGAATACATTGGGATATTTTAAAAAGTGAATGAGATAACGCATATAAAGTACCTAATATGATACCTAGGATATTAAAAAAGCTATTTATTCATATGACATTAGAACTGATAAAGCACACATATCCATACATCTAGGTCATGTGGAGATTTAAATCAAGAGGTAAAAGCACAGCACTGCACTCGTGTCGTAGACATGTTTGGAGTTATCTATCATGAAGGGAGTGACTGGGGCAGGAGAACAAAAAGAGAACAGCAATTTTCTTTTGAGTGTCTCAGGCTTTCCACTCTTCTCTCATTGCTGAGTAATGGATCAATGACTTCCCAGAGGCCAGAACTAATCCTACGAGTAAAAATGATGTGAGTACAAGCCTGGCACTTAGAAACACAGTGATATTCTGACATGTGAAGGAGGGACAATGACAGAAAAAATAAATCTGAGAAAATGGGCAGAAGAAAAAGGGGGAAAAAACCCTCCAGGGCCAAAGCCTCCATCTTGCACAGCTCAGAGAAGGAGGAATAAAGAATTCTGGAGCACAACAAAGGATGCTACTCCTTCAGCAGAAAGCAGCTTTGTTCTTTTTTTAAGAGATTTTTTTTCTATGGGGCGTATGTGCTCACTGGAGAGAGAGACAGAAAGTGAGAAATCACTCCACAGGGGGGATGGCCACACCACAATCTCTTCTCCCCCCGTCTCCTCTCCAGAATTTGGGCATGTGCGCGCACATGCCTGGTGTGTTTTAAGCCATAGTGTCCAAGAACTGAACCACGGACAACTACATGGGAGTCCAGTGACATAATCATTACACCATCTGCTGGTCCCAGCCAACAGATTTTAAGAACTCAAACGTCTTAACACACATCTAGTGTGA
>NW_006159811.1:5350048-5422676 GCF_000334495.1 Tupaia belangeri chinensis
GATGGTCACGCTGCAATCCCTTCTCCTCCATTCTCCTATCGGGATCTTGGGCACGCACGCACATGCGCCCAGGGTGAGTTTTAAGCCACCGGGTCCGGGACGCGAACCGCAGTCGACTACGTGAGAGTCCAGCGACATAGCCATTATGCTAACTGCTGGTTCCCAGTTAACTTTATATTCTGTAGGAACCTGTCAAACAGCCCTCAGACAATGATTCTTACCATGGAATCTTGACTTTGAACTACTTTCAATGAAAGAAATCATAAAATACTTAAAAAAAAAAAAAAGAAAAGAAAGGAAGGAAGGAAGGAAGAAAGGAAGGAAGGAAGAAAAAGAAGACCAGGGCCAGTATACATACATACATATATATATATATAAACAGGAAAACTAAATACTTGCACCAATGTGTCACAGAACACCACATCATCCAAGGGGAACAGCTGACAAATCTTCCAGGTCAAACATTGAAAATGCATGTGCAAGATGCAAGGGAAAGGCACCAGTAGATGGCGTAATGGCTATGTCGCTGGACTCCCATGTAGTTGACCGCAATTCGAGTCCCGGACCCGGTGGTATAAACAGGAAAACTAAATACTTGCACCAATGTGTCACAGAACACCACATCATCCAAGGGGAACAGCTGACAAATCTTCCAGGTCAAACATTGAAAATGCATGTGCAAGATGCAAGGGAAAGGCACCAGTAGATGGCGTAATGGCTATGTCGCTGGACTCCCATGTAGTTGACCGCAATTCGAGTCCCGGACCCGGTGGCTTAAAACTCACGCCAGGCGCGTGTGCGTGTGTGCCCAAGATCCCAAGAAGAGAATGGAAGAGAAGGGATTGTGGTGTGGCCATTCCCCCCTGGGGGGGGGGGGGATTTCTCACTTTCTGTCTCTCTGTCTCTCTCTGTCTTTCTGGTAAGCGCACATGCCCTAGAACAAAAACCTCTCAAAAATAGACGCAAAGGAAAAACAAACCAACCAACATGGGGTTAAAGGTCTGAAGACATATCGTGTTTCTGTTGCCATCATTAATCAAGTGAGTCACTTAATTTTGCTTTCTTTCTCCTTTGACAGCATCACAGAATCAAGGGCCTTAAAAGAATCTTTAGATTGCCTAACTCAATCTTCTAACATCATGGCAAACCTTCAATATACCCCCATAGTTTTAGGAGACGTGAGAGAGTTGACCTGGGATGTCACAGTACACGGGTCTGAGAGTTCCACTGCATTTTCTCCACCATCTCGGGCCTAATGGGGATCATGCTCATCCTATACATCCTCTGTGCTCGGTCTACTAGTCTAGCTATGGCTGGCATCTCCTCATACCAACTATGGACCCCCTGGCATGTTACTTCCACAACATTCTGCCTGCCAACATCACTATCTCCCTCATCCAAGCTTTTTTTTTTTTTTTTTTTTGGGGGGTTTTTTTCGTCAGGGGGTGCGTGCCCTCCTTTGACAGCATCACAGAATCAAGGGCCTTAAAAGAATCTTTAGATTGCCTAACTCAATCTTCTAACATCATGGCAAACCTTCAATATACCCCCATAGTTTTAGGAGACGTGAGAGAGTTGACCTGGGATGTCACAGTACACGGGTCTGAGAGTTCCACTGCATTTTCTCCACCATCTCGGGCCTAATGGGGATCATGCTCATCCTATACATCCTCTGTGCTCGGTCTACTAGTCTAGCTATGGCTGGCATCTCCTCATACCAACTATGGACCCCCTGGCATGTTACTTCCACAACATTCTGCCTGCCAACATCACTATCTCCCTCATCCAAGCTTTTTTTTTTTTTTTTTGGAGAGGTTTTTGCTATAGGGCGTGTGTGCTCGCCAGACAGACAGACAGAGACATAGAGACAGAAAGCGAGAAATCACCTCCCAGGGGGGATGGTCACGCCGCAATCCCTTCTCCTCCATTCTCCTCTCGGATCTTGGGCACACACGCACACGCGCCTGGCGTGAGTTTTAAGCCACCGGGTCCGGGACGCGAACCGCAGTCGAATACGTGGGAGTCCACCGACATAGCCATTACGCTAACTGCTGGTTCCCCCTCGTCCAAGTATCTTGCCACATAGCTCCCCACAAGCCATTACCCACATCAACCCCTCCTTCTAATCTGATTCCAGGGCTGCCATACACCATTACACAGCCTCAAGAGCCCCTATGATGAGCTCCACTTCGGGTGCATGACTTCACACGTCGGCTGGACTCCTGTGCAGGTCACTCAGCCTTTGATTTGTCCTTGGTCTGCTCCCTCTCAGTCTGACCCACAAGGTGAAACAGCGGAGGGAGGGTGCCTGTTCAAAGTTGGTAAAGAAAAGGTTTGGGGGGCTATGTCCTGTCATGGATTTCTTATCCAGAAACCCATGTGCAAAACTGCTGAGCTGTGGAAACACAAGAGCTAAAGTGAGGAAGCAGAACTAAGGTTCAAGAGGCAATGAAGTTGATTATATGTCTAACTGGAGCCGTTTAGGTGACTTATACAGGAAGGGAAGGCTGGGAAGTCAGAAATTGAGGAGCTTGAGAGCTCCAAATCTAAACCTGTAACCACGTGACCATCTAGCAGAACCATTCCTTCTGCACAGGTGCCCAGCACCTCCCCTGGGAGAGTCGAACCAAACTATAAACCCATCCTCTGCAAACCTGTCTCCTCTATTCTGTAGCTCTTCTCAACTTCAACCAACACTTTGTCACCTACAAACCCTCGGTCATCATGAGGAAACCATTCACACTTCAAAACCTGCCACCATCCCTTCTTCCTTCTCATTTCTTAGTGGACAGAACATTCCTCCTGTCCCGGTAAATCTCTCTGCATCTACTCTCCAACCATTCCCTTCTATCTCCTAAATAACCAGAGCGAATCTATAATTGCTCCTGTCTCCTGAATCTTAGCTGCTCCTTTTTCTCTAGTTATATGACTTCTTACATTTGCCAAAACAAAGGTGCCTACAGTTCTGTAATATTTCAACTGAGCTCATTATTCATGCATTCAAACCACTAGCTGTAGGCCTATGAAGAGCACTGCATTGCTGGAATGGAAGAGCTAGATACTCAGTGCTTTTGCTGAGATTCTCAAAGATACTGCTTTGGTTTCTATTCTTTGTTTTAAGACAGGACACCAAACAAAGACCTGATTTATTATATAAACACTAAAGTAACTCCCAATTAAAGTACGAATGGGGGGGGGCAGGCAGGTGGCATCATGGTTAAGGTGCTGGACTCCTACATGGTCAACCCTGGTTTGAGTCCCAGACCCAGTGACTTGAGACTCACTCCAGGCACATGTGTATGCATGCCCAAAATCCTGCAAGGAAAATGGAGGAGAGGGGGATTTCAGCATGGCCATCCCCCTAGGGTGTGATTTCTCCATTTCTGTCTCTCCTATGAGTGCACATGCCCTATAGAAAAAAATAAAAATAAAAAATTTTTTTAAAAGTAGGAAGAGGGTTGTTTTCCCAACCAAACCTGAAGTGAAAGTCAATAGCTATTGGCCACCATTCTGGCTCCTACATCCTTCTCAGGGGGATCCTGGTCTGCAGAAGAACACCAAGTGGTGGGAGAGCTGGGGAAAACCACCAAGAAACATGAACCAGCACTGACAGGATGCCAATTTATAGCCCGAATCATTCACAGCAAGAGGGAGCAAAGGAATTTTAACATTTACAGGGGAAGTTCAGGACCACACTGAAGTAATGCAGAGTTTTAATAATCTACTTAGTGAGTTCATTTAATAAAGCAAACTATCCCCACAGAGATACTCCCAGGTAGCTACTTATCAACTACTTAAATCCATGCAGGAGTATTATATAGGCCTTGGTTCAAAACTCTAGTTAATGCTGGCAAAACAATTTCAGATTTTCCCATTCTTGTAGGATACATGATAAGTAATTAATCATTGCCTTTTCCTCCCACTTGAATCTATGATGCTAGTCACTTAATACTACTGAGCTACCTGGCCAGATGCTCAAATGCTCCAATGTTCTTTGCAAACACGGCAGATTTGAGCCCTATAAAGTGGCTTGGAGATATACACACCTTCCTACACTAACACGTCCTCTTCTCCAAGTAGCACAAATTGAGGTTTCAGGAACGCTGAGCAGTTTTGGCTTCTGCCTACGCTGCTTTTGTTACGAAGAGTTAACAAAGGCATTTTTTACATAATAGTTCTTCCTCCCAGCAGACTACATAATTCCTCCATAATCATAAAGACTCAAACACGTTCTTCACTTTCTATCAAAAGAAATAGTATAACTCTATAGATATGGGTGGAAATGGTGGAGGAAATAAAAGAAAAATAGAGTCTAGTCGGGAGGGCAGAAGCCTCAGGAAAAACAGAGCTGAAAGGAAAAGTCTAATGCAGCCATGACCAGCATGCTCAAATAGATCTAGCTGAGAAACTCCCTACAAATCTACAGCTCTACATCAAATACTATGTGATATATATATGGAGACAGAGAGAGGTAGCCTGATAGATCAGAATTTTAATGCTGCAAAGATGTATTCCTCTGGAAAAAAAAAAAAAAAAGTTTGCATCCAAGGTACAATGACAGCACATGAGAATGTAGCAAATCTTTTAAAATTTGCATATCTTAAGAAAAAAATAATTTTTAGTTCTTGTGTAAATAATACGCAGAAGTCAGAAAATACGAGAACCAAGAATTCAGTTTATTTACTACGATAGTTTAATGGCTACTGGAAATAACAGTCGTCAATGCTAAAGCCTACAGGGAACTCTCTCTCGAAGCTTTACGCTTCCTGAGGCTAGGGCCGTGTCTGTCCCCATATCCCTGGTGCCTGGACCATGGTAGACACTCAAGAACTGTTTGTGAATGGGTTCATGAACGAATATTAAGTTGAACAGGCTTTTGCAGTTAGTTTATAGCTCTCACAACTTCAACTTCTGAAGACAGAAAAATGGAAAGTAAAACAAAGAATTGACCAAAATGATTCCGGAGAAAATAAAGCCCCCATAGAATGTAAGTTCTATTTTGACTAGACTAGATACAATTATTGTCAGCAACAGACACAGAATTTGTAATCAGGGAACCAGCAGTTAGCGGAATGGCTATGTCGTTGGATTCCCACGTAGTTGACCGCGAATCGCATCCTGGACCTGGTGGCTTAAAACTCACGCCAGGCACGTGTGCGTGCGTGCCCAAGATCCCAAGAGGAGAATGGAGGAGAAGGGATTGCAGTGTGACCATCCCCCCTGGGAGGTGATTTCTCGCTTTCTGTCTCTCTGTCTCTGTCTGTCTGGCGAGCGCACGCGCCCTATAGCGAAAATCTCTCCAAAAAAAAAAGAATTTGTAATCAGTACTTTTTTTTTTAAGGTTTTTGCCACAGGGCATGTGTGCTCGCTGAAAAGGAGAGACAAGAGCAAGACAGTAAGAGGGAAAGTGAGAAACCGCCCCCCCCACCCCCCCACCCCCGTGGGGATTGGCCACACTGCACTCCCATCTCTTCCATTCTCCTCCTGGTATCTTGGGCATACACACACACAGGCCACTGTGATTTTCAAGCTGCCAGGTCTGGGACTGGTACTCCAATTGGCCATGTGGGAGTCCAGAGCCTTAACCATTTTGCCACCTGCTGGTCCCTGTAATCAGTACGCTTAAAGCCAACACACACAAATCCAGATGACAGTTCTTTTATTCCTGTAATCTACCCTAAATTTATATCTGAAGTTTAGTGTAATCATTCTAGTTTAGAACTTACTGAGCATCTTGGGTGTGCCAAACACTATACTAGATATTGAATACACATCAAAAAATATCACAATCAATAATGAGTTTAAAAGTCTGGAAAATGGGATAGAAATAGAAACAAAAATGAAACCAGCACACCATATGCAATCACAGAAGTTATGCCCAAGGGAGAGACATAGAGCAGGGAGGGGTGAGTGCCATCTTTAAGGATGAGGGGACGCAGGCCATGGAAAACAACCTGGGCAAAGTTTCATTTGAAAGATCAATGGGTTGTAAATATATTCAACGTGTTCAACATTACCTTATGTTCTGCATACTCAAAACTCGCAAAACTGCTTTTCTTGGAAGTATATGTTAAATTGTCATCAGTGTTCTTTAGTGTGGAACACTGCTCTGTAACATATTCCCCTTGCTTACATAGTATACATAGTTTTCTTTTTCTTTTCTTTCCTTCTTTTTTTCTTTTTTCTTTTGGAGAGATAGGGTGTGAGTGCTCACAGGAGAGACTCAGAGAAACAGAAAGCAAGAAAATACCCCACAAGGGAGATGGCTACGCAGCAATCCCTTCTCCTCTATTTTCCTCTCAGTATTTTGGGCATGCACACACACATGCCCGGTATGAGTTTTAAGCCGCTGGATCCAGGACTCGAACCACAGTCAACTATATGGGAGTCTGGCAACATAACCATTATGCCATCTAATGGTCCCCATACTGTACCCTACAAAGATATGTAATGATTATATATAAATCGGAAATTATAACGATAACAGTAAAAAAATAAATTGGAGTTGGCAGTCTGACAAGTCATGGAAGAGCAGGCCAGCAATCCAGTGAGAGAGCCAGGAACAGAGACAGAGAAAGAGGCAAAATCATATCTAGAGGATCAATAAGCTGCCAAGCTGGAAAATGAGAGAAAGAGTGGGAGGTGAGAATTAAGAGCCATGACAGTTGGGAAGAAACTACCTGAGCCTGGGCCTTTGCAACCATGCTAAGAAATTCAGACTCATCCTCAGATCAAGAAGAGTGGTCAAGCAAGACTCCTGAAAGTTTGAGGCAGGGGTGGGCGAGGAGGTCAATTTTAGAAAGAACACATTGGCTTGGAAACACCCTGATGACCCTGAACTTCTGAAATTGCTTCTCCAGACACTGTGTCTTCATTGCACCCCTCAAGTTGGCACTGAGCTATCGGGTACTATACTATCATTTTGTGTAAGTCTTAATTCTGTAATTTAATTTCACACACCAAGGGCCATAAACTCCTTCTTAGACTCTCTGTTTTTTTTTTTTTTTTTCCTATGGATTTACTACACTATTCCCAACTCAGTATCTGGTTCGGTACCTAAGCCCTCTCTCGGCTCCAGATTCTAAGACACAATTGCCAAGTCCACATCTTCCCCTGGATTCTTGCACAGATACCTTCAAGTCAGTGTGTCAAAAACTTCCTTCCTCATCCCTCCACTAAACCCACTGTCCTCCTGGGTTACCTCACTTAGTAAATGATACTGCTCTCCACCGGGTTGGCCAAATCCAGAAACGCAGAATCATCCTCCATTTCTCCTCAATAACCAAGTCTTAGTTACCTTACTTTCTACATCGCTCTCAGATCCCTGCTCCTTTCTGCTCCAGTGCTGCCTCCTTAGACAATGCCACGATCATTTGTACTTGCCCCATTCAATCTTTTCCCCAGGCCATGGCTAGAACGTAAAACTCCAAATGTGACCACATTTCTCCAGACCAAACCTCTACAGAATTCCTGTGAGCGTAAGACACAATCCAAAGCCCTTTAAAGGCTTCTAACCTTTTGTTAAGACAACCCAGAATTCTCTCTTCAACTTCATCTCCCACCTTACCCTCTTCCCATTCCACATTCAGGTAATTCTGAAATCCTTCCAGATTTCAGATATGCTACTCCAATATTTTATTCATTCTCTCCATTCCTTCTCTCTCTCTCTTTTCCTATCTTTCTCTCCCAAAGTCTTCAAGTATATTGTTCTCTGTGCCTGGAACACCAGACCATCCCTTACCCACTCTCTTTAATATTTGTTTTTATAAGCACATTTCCATAATTAAGACTCTTGGGCCATGAACACAGGACTGCATGTGCCTGGTTCATTGTGTTCCCGTGCCTGGCATGATGCTGGTCACACACTAGGGGGTCTAATATTTTCTGAACTAACAAAAGAGTAATCATTGGGGCCCATTCTGAGTGACTTTTAATTATCCTCAGAAGATAACTTCAAGATTCTGTTAATTTGCTTGTAATTAGAACAGTGGCTTTGACTGAAACATAAATATATTCTAGAGGTACATGCGCATGCACACATGCACGGAGACAGTGAATCATACTCTGTAACACTTTCCCTCGCTTCCTCCTATTTATTCTTCCTAGATCTATGATTAGATGTGTGATAGGATTAAACACACAAATTGTGGGGCTGGCAGGCGGCAAGGTGTTTAAGACACTGGAGTCCCACATAGCCTACCGCAGTTTGAACCCTGGCAGCTTGAGAATCACGCCAGGCATATGAAAGTGAGTGCCCAAAATCCCAAGAAGAGAATAGAGAAGAAGGGAAGACGGTGTGGCTATCCACCCAGGGGTGAATTCTCATTGCCCCTCTCTCTGTCTCTCTCTCTGACAAACACATGCACCTTATGGCAAAAACCTGTGTGTGTGTGTGCGCGCACACGCATATTTATGTGTATATGTATATTGTACAATGTACTGGATTCAAAATAAAGCAAAAGATTAGAATGAGATTTAAGGAAGGGAAAGTGGGCTGGTCTAGCACAGATAAATAAAATGAAGAATTTTCAAGACAAGGGCTATGCCCCCTATCATACACCTGTTGAGCTGCTAAGGCAGTTGCTATAAACAGATCCTGCTCTTGTCCTTTAAGGATCTATAGTCTAGACTCTCGAGTCTAAGATAAACAACATATGCCCGGCCATACCAACGTCTTTAACTTTAGGCATCCCGAGTTTATCATCTAAGGGTTGTTTGTCTCTCAGCTGCCAACATGCGTGCTGGGACACAAAAGAAACCACCATGGGGCATGCACTGCTTTAAACACACCACACAGCTGCTCTGCTTGAAACACACACACTCCCATCTGAAACAGAGCCCACGTACAACCAAAGAATTCTCTGTTTATATAGTAAACCCGAAGAGTGGCGGAGACTGACGGAACGCCCCTTGCCCACTATCCAGCACCGGGCGGAACCTCCCTGGCTAATTTCTGCCTTGTACCACGTGCTGTCCCAGGGTGTGCCAAGAGACACCTTAGGCAGAGTGACCTTGATTACATTACCTGCTGACGAGGCCCCGAGGACTCATCGGAGGAGAATGCAGGCCAGCACTGTGTCAAAGCCCTCACCCTCATCAGGGTCCCCACTTGGTTACAGAGGCCCCCCCTCACCATCAAAGCACAGTCTCAATATGTGGGGGGCTCAGAGGGGAGTTCATTGTAAGAAGTATAAACTTGGAAAGGATTAAGTATTTCCAATCAGTCAGGCACTAGACCAAATTGTTCAAAGGAACTTGTTTCTATCGAGCAGGGATCCTAACCAAGCTCTTCCTATCCTTAAAACACGTAAAAAATTTGTACACATGGCTTATTGCTCAAAGGAAGAAGGTCGTATCAGGCTCACCACTGGATTAGGCCAGTTTATAGCCACTGGGAGAAAGCATTCTGAACTTAAAGAGGTCTGGCCACCCAGAAAGCTCAAGAGCTACGCTAAGAATCTCTAGCCTTATTTTTATTTTTTTTTTTTAATTTTGTCAGTGTAGTAGGGGCCAACAGATGGCATGGTGGTTAATGCACTGGATTTCCACATGGCCAACTACAGTTCAAGCCTCTGACCTGGTAGCTTGAAAATCATGCAGGGCCGTGTGAGTGCATACCCAAATTTCTGAGAGGAGAATGAAGGAGAAGGGATTGCGGCATGACTCGTCCTCCTGGGAGGGGATGATTCCTCGCTTTCCCTCTCACTGTTTCTATCTCTCCCTGGACAGTCGTACATGCCCCTACAGCAAAAATCTAAAAAAAAAAAATTCCAGTAGGGGTGTGCACTCACCTCCACAGGAAATAGTTACACCACAATCTCTTCTCCTCCATCTCTCCTTTCTGTGTGGATTTTGGGTACACACATGCATATGAGTCTGGTATATTTTCCAAGCCACTGAATCCTGGACTCAAACCAATGCAGGTGACTAGATGGGATCCAGCTGCCTTAACTACCACACCACAGACCAGCCCAGATCTCTGGTATTTTACCTTGATCCATTCCTTGACTGGTGTTAGGGTTCAGAAGCCACACCTCAATTTTCCAGAAGTATCAAAGATCATCAATCTAACAGGACTCACCGCTGTTCTATGCACCCCCACCTTCATCAGGGCTCCAGATTTGGTCCAAACCTAGAAAAAGCTGAGGAACTGGGTTTAAGTAACCTAAGATTCAAGGACTTAGAGGAAAAAAAAAAAACCCTGTAGTCCACAAGAGTTGTTTTTATTTGTTTGTTTGTTTTTTGGTGTTTGTTTGTTTTTTGAGAGATTTTTGTGCTATAGGGCACATACGCTCACCAGAGAAACTGAAAGAGATAGGAAGCATGAAATCATCCCCCAGGGAGGATGGCCACACCACAATCCCTTCTCTTCCATTCTCCTCTCGGGAGCTTCTGCTCTCGCACACACACACACACACACACACACACACACACACACATGCACCTGGCATGAGTTTCAAGCCACCGGGTCTGGAACTCAAACCATAGTCCACCACGTGGGAGTCCAGAACCTTAACCGCTACACCACCTGCTGGCCCCACCCCAAGAGTTTTATGGTTGATCCTTCATTGAAATAATCCTGATCTTACTAGGGTCAGGCATGGTACAAATGGCCTCCTCATGAGCGAGATCAGCCCAGGCTGTAAATGTACTTCCCTTTCCCTGGAGCCTAGTTTTTTAGACTCTGATGGAGAACAAGTCAGAGCTAACAGGGGCTTCTCTGCCTTGCACCATCACACGACGGCTGTGCTTGTGCAGAGCTGATGGGAAGACCCTCGGATCCAAGAGCAACTGAAAGCTATCTGGGTGACCTCAGAACTTAGCCTTACTTAAAGTACACAGTTACTTCTCGGACAACCCTAAGTTAAACCTTAGAAACAAACCCATATATGGAACCGTGCATGGCTGGCCCAGATGAGGATGACCCTCACTCTGCTGCCACCGTTCCAGAAGAGTTACTGTGTCATGTGAAATCACATAAACAAGGTGTGTCGATGTTTTTACTGCTGCTGTTGTTCTGTTATTAACAGTGAAAATTAGTTGTTCAGATTTAATACATTTGGCATGTATGTTGGTCATAAAAAAATGAGTGTACCTTTTAAACATGCTGTCAACTCCTAGTGAAACATTTTTGTTTCCAAAGCAATGTAAGAAAGTAGCCAGTATACCTGTACTTGTTCAATGATGTCTTAGGCAGTAAATAGTTAAAAGTCTGAGATAAATCCATTGATAACTTTCAAAGATTCTCCCCATAGATCTGATTAAGACAAAAGGACAAGGAATAAACAGAAAGACTCTTTGACAATTTTGCTTCAACTCAACAGATGACCAGGAAAAAAAAGACAAGAAAGTGTTCCCTTCTCCTCAGGGTAGTACTATTTGTTGCCTCGGGAGGCCAGACACACCCATTGTTAGTCAAGAGGTCTTACATGTTTAACAGGGTTCTCTAATGCAGTTTCTAACTCACCGGTCCATGGACCAGGTAGCAGAATCATCTGGGAAATTAAAAATAAAGTTCCCAAGACCACACGCTTGTCTCCCTGAGCGAGCATCCTCAGAACTGTGCTACGTGTCTGAGTTTTTCATAAATACCCTGCCTGCCTATAGTGTAGTCAGATTTAGGAATGACTGCTCTTAAAAAGGCCTGGCTCCATTTGTGAGGGATTAACAGAAAGTATGAAAAAGACAGAAAAATCTATTGAGTGCAGTCATGTGATTGTTTTGGTTTGGCCATTCCGTAACTGCATTAACTAAAAAATAAATAGCCACATAACTGTGTTAACTAAGACATAAATAAAATACAAAATCTATTTGGAAAAACAATTAGATAGTACTACTCTCATAAGAGTGTTTTACAAGCCATTTCTGGAGTACAAAATATTAATGATTTGAATCTTAATTATTTATATAGCATGTTAATGTCTTCAAAGCCCATTCACAAGTCAGAGACGGAAAGAAACAGTTACCAGAAAAAAGTCACCTAACAAAAAAGCTTACGCAATGCTAAGGCATAAAAAAAACTGGAGACCCATGACCTCCATATCTATGGATCACAGGGGACACGTGTCAATGTAAATATGTGTATGACGTGATTGTGTGATCCTCTTAAAACAACAGTAAAAGCCATATATATATTTTTGTTTGTTTGTTTGTTTGTTTTCTCCTGAGAGATTTTTGCTACAGGGCATGTGCAATCACCAAGAGACCAAGAGGGGCAGAAAGTGAGAAATCATCCCCTAGGCAGGATGGCTACACCACAATCCCCTCTCCTCGCTCTCCTCCTGGGATTCTGGGTACACACATGCACACACACCCAGCATGAGTTTCAAGCCACTGAACTCAGGACTCGAATCACAGTCTGCCAAGTGGGAGTCCAGCACCTTAACCACTACGCCACCTGCTGGCCTCAAGCCCATATTCTTAATATGCACTTGTTCATTGATCATTCATTTCATTTATTCAGCTAGTTTTCCATATGGATTTTCTACACTTTATTATAAGACAATAATATAGCTTTCATCAAGCACACACAAAAAAAAATATGCTGACCACATACAATTAGACATTTTCCCTTCCTACTCTGGAGAATGCGTGATTCAATTAAAATTTAGATTCACTATGTGAAAAGCATAGAGAAAAAGGGTAATATATTCACTAAAGTGAAGACTATCAAAAAAAATGTCAATATTTTGTAAAATTGGTATGTTAGACATTAAAAAATTAGTGTGTGTGTGTGTGTTTTAAATATACATTATCTGATTCAGGATCCTGGCTGATCACTGGAGCAGGACTGTCCAAAGATGCAAATGTGGCAGCAGGAAGCCTGCCTTTTCCCATATCACTTCCTCAGGTCTTCAAAGTGCTTAGTTTCAATTTACTCTTTATAAATGCTACACTGTTGCAGATACAGAACCCCATCTTACATTTCACAGTTTATTTATTGATTTCATGTAGTAGTGTCATGTTTCCTATTTTATCCTATTTCCAACAGTTTCATTTTTATCCTGTGATGTTATGACCAATATGTTCCAAAACGATGGGGAGGAACTTACATCTCCCCCTCCACCATCTGTAGTGAAATGTACACACAAATAGTAAATTCATATAGGTCTTTATCCGTACAAAAAGCCTCTGTCCTATTATCTTTCCTCATTTCCTCCCCGATCCTCTGAGGGGAGCAACTAAAGACCTCATGCCAGGGCCAGTTTCTCTCTTTTCACTGCACCTTTAATTATGTAAGGCAGGAACCAAAGAGCCCATCCATCTAAGGTTCTTTAAATAACAAGTTTTTGAGAACTTAAACTACCTCCACCCCCTTCACCTCCTCCAAAACGAGGAGGATTACGGCTGGCTGTTATATAACTCTATAAAAATCACATTGTGTCAGATGAAACCAACAGTTCAGAGAAGAGGTGGAAGGCAAAGTATTCCCATTCAGCATTTCCTCCTCAGAGGACTAGGCCAAGCCATACCTAACACCAGGTAAGGACTCTTCCAGACATGAGTACCACCCCACAAGAAGCCACCTGAGGTCAGAGGAAGAAAGTGGAGAACCACAGATTTCCTAAACAATGTAGATCTGAAGTGCAGAAACAATAGAAAGGAAACCAATGCACTGCTGAGCAAACAAATGAACATGATCGATCTCAAGGAAAATAAACAATGGAGGAGGGCAACTGGGAAGCCAGGGCGAGCTGAACACCTTGTCTGAGTGAACTAGTTCAATTTCATTACAACGATTTATAATAATTAAATATTCAACAATGTTAACGGAAAAATTGTTGCAGGATCTGAAATACAGAATAAAGGCATAATTCTAAAATAAGGTATATTGTTTGTTTTGTTTTTTTTTTTTTTGAGTTTTTTCTATAGGGCGCGTGCGCTTACCAGAAAGACAGAGAGAGACAGAGAGACAAAAAGCAAGAAAACACCCCCCAGGGTAGATGGCCATACCACAATCCCTTCTCCTCCATTATCCTCTCAGGATCTGGGCATGCAAACACATGCGCCCGGCGTGAGTTTAAGCTACCTGGTCCGGGACTGAAACCGTGGTTGACTATATGGGAGTTCTGCAACATAGCCATTACGCTAACTGCTGGTCCCAAAGCATATTGTTTTATTAATGTATTAGGAAGTATTTCCTTTCTCCCCATTCAGTTACACAGTACTCTCTGGTGGCCCTAAGTTCCTTGAGGACAAGCACTTGGCCCTCCATCTCCACACTGCCAGCACCCAGCATGACAGACACGGCATCTGTGCGATGAATTTCTGCTGAACTGACTGAAGGAATGAACACATTTTTACCTGCTTTTCTCTTTTGCTGAAAGAATGTATAGTAGACTAAATTAATTAACAAGTAACAAGCAATTATCTGTTGATGATAACATGCATGGAAATATCTTTAACGGGACTAATAGCCAGTGTATTCATGCTGGGAAAATTCATTTTGTAAGCTGTAATGATACATAGTGATTGAATCTCTAAAAAAATGATAATTTTAAAAAGCAATGTAAAAGTGAGCGAGAACATGCATATGGCAAATCATTCAATCTTGCTGGCAAGACCAGACCTAGGTATTTAGTATATGAATAAAGACAATGGTCGAGTCAAATACAGAGATTAACTGTACACCCCAGGAACACAAAGGAAGAAAAATCCCCATGGGCCATGTCAGAGCTCCCTCTTTCCTACATATCTGCCAAGCTGTGTTTCAGTACTTCTCACTGTCTCTGGCCCTTTAATAGTCATACTAAATAGTCTTAAAATTATTTGCCTAGTAGGAAGCAAATATTTTAATATGCTAATGGGCTAAAGAAACTGTTGTGAGTCTGATGGTAACTTGGCTCTTGTGGAATTAGCAGTCGTGCTTTAAGCAGGTTCTGTTCAGTTTTATTTCCTAAACATCTTATTCTTGCCTTGTGTTCAGTGTCGAGAGTGCCACAAACATTCCTAAAGGAAACTGAAGTGAAATATTGAGTAAAACACAGACAGTTCCTCGATACAGGAGAAACTGGCTAAGAGCACTGAGCCAAACAAGCTTTCAGCATGTAGGAGGCCACTTTCTACATTGGGGTGTCCCATTCTAGCTGGCCCCTTTCCATGGTGGGCACAGGAAGGTGCTGCACTTTGGCCCACTGGGAGTAGAGCTTAGTTCCACCAGCACAACTGACCTGCAGAGCCAAGGTGAAGAACTGTGTCTTAGTTGGGGCTGCTGTAACAAAATAACTTTAGACTGGGTGCCTTGTAAGCAGTAGAAGTTTATTTCTCACCATTGTAGGAGCTGGGAAGTCCAAGATCAAGAAGCCAGCTGACTGGAGCCTGGTGGGTGCCCACTTCCTACTGCATCTTCATACAGTGGAAGAAGCTCTTTGTGTCCTCTTATAATGTCCTCCAATCATGAGAGCTCTACTATATGCTTTATTATATAATTGTATATTATATATTGTATATTATATATTGTTATATAACCACCTCCTATAGGCCTTGCCTTCTAATACTGTTGCCTTGGAATTTTTTTTTTTTTTTACGTTTTGCTATATGGCATGTACACTCAGTGGAGAAAGACAGGAGGAGAGAGAGTGAGAGAGGAAAACAAAAACAAAAACATTCCCCCCAGGGGGAATCACCACACCACAATCCCTTCTCCTCCGTTCTCCTCTCAGGATTTTAGGTATGCATACACATGTGCCTGGTGTAGTTTTCAAGCCACCAGGTCCAGGACTTAAACTTTATAGTCAGCCATATCAGATCCAGCCTCCTTAATCACCACATCATGGGCTGGCCCAAGGCAGAAGGTGAGAGGGATTAGGATTTTGACATCTGAATTTGGGAAGGACGCAAATATCCAGACTGTAACATACTGTAATACACTACCCTTCACAAATGCACAGCCCTCTCTAGGTGGAACTCATTATTCTGTCTGCAAATCCCTACCTCAACACGTTCCCATCTCTGAGGAGGGGGTAAAAAATCTGTAAAGAACAGTTGTAACCTGCATGTACAGACCTAGGAAAGCACCTAGCAAGGGTTACCTCTAAGAGAAAGTTGATCCACTTCCAGTTTCTGAGACTCCAGATATATTAAAAATTGAAAAGAAAATTACTAAGAATGTCAATATGTTTTACTTAACAATGAAAAGTGTACTCTCCCGATCATGTCTTCTTCCAATAGCATCAGGTTATCCACTAGCTAGTGATGACTGAAGATAACAGTGCACGTCTAAACAGCAGTCTCTTCATGGTTTTGAGGCTGGGTTCGATGGCTTTCCTAAGTGTATCTCTAAAGCCACTTCTATGGACTTTCGAACTCTTGTACACTTTTCCATGTCAAAGGGAGAGGCAGAGAAAGCAGCTCACTAGGAATCGAAGAGCAGCTCTCTGGATCTCTCTGAGCTTCAGAACAAGCAGCGGTAGATACTGGTCTAGTCTAGATGAGGAAGGGGAAAGCACACACATCACACCACTTCGAGACATGTTCTGCTACTGTATGAATGAAATGCAAATCTAGATGTTTCCACTGAGTCTAAGAGGACAGGAGAGCTCCTCAGTGCTCAACCTCTGCTCTTATTTCTCCTCCAGATGAAGCCCTTTGACCCTTTCTTCTCTTTTCCTTCAGATCTGTAACAGGGTCAGTGCATTCACTCACACTGCAATAAATTTAGATCTGACTGATGAGCGAGACCTATAGCAATGTGGTAACTTCAATCTCTAGGTGATAAAATCTTCATAGTAGACCTCACGACTAATGTATTTGGCTTACCCAAATTCTTCAATTTTTCTGCTTTTCTTCAACTTGCATCTTTTACTTTGACTACGCTATTTAGCTAGAATAGAAGTTAAACTACCTCTGTGAAAGGTGGCCCCCAATGCCATCCTACCTTGGAGAATGAAAGGAAATGCGAAGAGTCATTCAGTAAAGTTCAGACTCAGTGTGATAATGATCACAGCCAACATGTAAGGAATAAATCCAATTAGCATATGGGTACTTAGAGTTCATTCATTTAATATGAAGTGACATTTTGATAACTAAAGAATTGAGCCATTAGCACTCTCTGGTTACAACCTGTCTGACAGATTCTGGGCATGAACTTCACTAATTGAGTTTTCAAGGACTTAGGTGAAGATTAGTGCTGGGGACGTTTTCTGTGTTCTGTTTCTTCTGTAGACATGCTTCTGATGGTCCCTCGAAAATGGTTTCTTTTCTGAGAAGTCTCTAAGGAAGTATGTTCAATAGCTTAGATAGAGAAGAAAGTTGTTCCAATTTTTGTTTCTTTTCTCTTGAAAAATACCATATTCTACCTTGATCAAAGAGGTTCATCTAGTTAGAATGTTTTGAAACTGTACCACTGAAGTTAAAATACTATCTATATAAATCTGCAACTTAGATCTTTGCAGGGTCATTGTTCTCTAATTCCAGGTATTAAGGGAGAGTGAGTTTTTAGTTAGTATCGCAAGAACCTCAGTGAGTATCTTCTGAGTGGATGAAGTGAACTAATAAACACAAACAAAATGAAAAACTCTTCTTCCAGGGAACCAGCAGTTAGCGTAATGGCTATGTCGGCAGGGTCATTGTTCTCTAATTCCAGGTATTAAGGGAGAGTGAGTTTTTAGTTAGTATCGCAAGAACCTCAGTGAGTATCTTCTGAGTGGATGAAGTGAACTAATAAACACAAACAAAATGAAAAACTCTTCTCCCAGATTCTGGGCAGGGCCTGCCTCTGTGTACACTTGCCTCATCTGCTCCGTGTTACAGAACCCTCATTTAGCGTTCTTTACGTCATTTCAGAATATCAGGTAAACATTCTTTCTCCCCTCCAATGTGCTCTTATCCTTCTTTCTAAAACAAATATAAAGACATACGATAGACTAAAAGCAATAGATAACTCTAAGATGTTATTAGAATTTGGGGCTATAACATTGTCCAAGAAAATGAGGTCCAGACATTTTCAGTTCTTTAAGAATTTTGTCTAAATAGGAGATCCTTATTCTCTAGCCTACAAAAGGAATTCACCTCCAATTGCTTTGTATGAAAAGCATTAAAAATTGTAACCTCACTTTGGAAGCGGTAAGGGATGAAAACACAACATAAAATTTTGTGTTACTGATGCAAACACAGGACTACCAAGTATTTTTCTACTTCTAAAATTTCATCATCAAAACAATTCCAAAACCACTGTCTTGTCTTATGGCAAAATGTGAAAAAAGAAAAACATGAACTGAATGTTAAAGCGAAAGAAGCATGAAAGAGAGTTTAAGCCTACACTTGCCTCCAATTCACTGTCCTAACTAAAACATGTTCTTTTATAGATACTTCTTAGTTCCTCCTTTCACAAAGAAAACAAAATCATGCTTGTTGGGTCAACTACCAGATCTGTAGAGTAAAAGTCTTACATATATCAGTCTTATACCAAAGTGTCTTTAAAAAATCAAGTTAACTGGGCCAGCTGCATGGCCTGGTGGTTAAGGCAGCCAGATTCCACATGTTCAAGTCCCAGACCCGGTGGCTTAAGGAACATGCCAGGCGACCCAAGACTGCATACCTAAAAACCTGAAGAAGGAGAAATGGAGGAGAAGGGATGGTGACATGACATTCTCTATGGAGTGACAAGGGAAGGGTGGGGGGATATTCTCTCCTTTTCTCTCTCTCTCTCTCTCTGGTGAAAGCACACATTCTCTAAGAAAAAAAAAAAAAGGAAAAAAAAAATAATCAAGTTCACTATCTTTAAAAGATTAAAGATGTTTGCACATGTTAAGTGACCCCCAAGAGCCAGACCAAGTATTTCAGCTGCTTTTACATTCCCCACCCCAACCCTAAAACAAACAAACAAAGATTTACTGCTGGTTTCTCTTCCCTTCCCCCATACAACCTTACTTTAGACCAGCACCAGCATAAGCTGGGAAGTCAGTGGGCTTTAAGGCCTACATTTCTCAGGTAGGGTCCTCTTTCTGTGCTTCACAATACATGGGATCTTCAGGTGGTTGTCTTAGCTTCCATGATCTTGATTGTACGTTACGGTTAACAATATCCGCAACATGTTGAAGATGGCCAAGAACTGAAAATATGAAGGCTGGCTTTGTAGTACAGCAGTTAAGAGCTCTTCATACAGAGCCAGAGTCCACATGGCCAACCATGGATCAAATCCTAGTCATGAAGGTTTAAAAACACACCAGGTGAGTGTGTGCACAGGACTAGAATCCTGATGGGATAGAAAATCGGAGGACAAGGGAACGTGATGTGACCACAGGCGAGAGAGTTCTTTCTCTCTCTCATGCACAAACATGTCCTCTGGCAATTAAAAAACATGTTTTAAAAAATATGTCTATTACCAGCCAGAATCAGCTACATTATTTGTGGGGGGCAGTGCAAAATAAAAGCACAGGACACCTTGTTCAAAAACAATTCAATACTAAGAGTTTCAAGATGGCAACAGCTGAGCATAAAACCAATAGAGGGGCCCTCTGAGTGTGGGGTCTGTGCAACTGCATGGGCCAGACCTTTGTGAAGTCCGGGGGCATTGTGAGTATTCAATAAATGATGGGCTTCATTAAAGCAAAAGCACTTACTTTGATAAGAGCTTCTAGCTTTACAGAGTGTTTTCACAGGGAGAAATGGTTTTCCCAGGAGAAACACAACCTTCAGAGAGTGGGAATACCATTGAGCAACTGCAGGAAAGCTTCTGATAGCCTCTTGGCCTACCTTTCCCCACATTCAGAGCGAGGTTGACTCAGAGAAGTGTTTTTTTAAACACAGTTTGAGGGGGTGTCCTGAAGAATTCTTGAATGCCCTCAAAGCCAGGAAGGCTAGGCCTGCAGGAGACAGGCCACGCAGGTCATTCCTCCTGTTGTGTCGGTCAAAGACCACCAGGGAGCCATTGTGATGTAAGCACACGAGGGTCGCTTTTATCCAAGCTCAGGCCAGGACTCCCAATCTCACTGGCTTGGCAGCTCAGAGTTGAGAGCCCCGCATGTTAGTTGAGCTGGGGTTTTATTTGGCTGTTGTGGGGGAAGGTCAGGGGTGCTGAGGAATGCACTCAGGTAGCTACACATTGTAAATTACAGGGAGTGTAACTGTCTCTGGTATCTCCTTTGCTTCTCTCATTGGTCAGTCCCGGTGGGGTGATGGTCTCATGACTTTTTCTTATGTGACCGGCTCGCCTTCTTGAAATGGCCCCGATTCTCAGCAAGGTGGGTTTAACAAAATGGAGTCGCCCTGAAGGAAATGGAGTCACTCTGGCCCTTCACTTACCTGAAAATGAGTGACTATGTTTGAATTTCTTACCCTCATTTGAGAAAAAGGAGTGGCACAAAAATAAGGGGAAACTACTGGATTTGTCAAGCTTGCAGTCTTTTCAATTTTAAGTTCTGTGTTCTACTTCTTGTTTTATCTTCAAAACAACCTTGAAAGTATGATATTGTCACCACTGTATGTTAAAGAACATGCACAGGGAGTCATCTTATCTAGGAAAGATCACGGAACAAGTCCTGCCCTTCTCCATCCTAGCACCAGCTTTCTTCCTGGGCAGCCTCTCTCCCTTCCAGCTCCCCGAAAAAGATTCTTCCAAGGATAGTTCTTTCCTGGGTTCTCAAGAAACCCAGCTCTCTCTTGGTCACTCTAAGGTGACTATATTGTTCATGTAGAAGAGGGAAGAGGGTTAAAAACCAGCATGTGTCAGATGTCAACTCAATATCATAATAAGCCATTTTCTTCCATTTCTACTTGTCATGGTTTGGATAATGGTTTGTCCCCCAAAGGTTCACGTTTCTGAATTTGGGTGTCTCCTAGAAATTCATGTGTTGGGATCAGATTGTATATTGTTAAGTGAAAATTTTATCTGACTTTGGTGTGTCAAAAGTGGGGCTTTGGAAAGAGATTAGAGAGGGGGTGGGTAGGGTGGGGGCTCTATGATTGCATTCTGATGGATTTATAAGCAGAAGGAATGAGACCTGAACAGTAGAGAAATCCATATGGATGCAGAACATGTTCGGCTCTGTTAAAAAGTTTTGCTTTCTGCCATTCTGTGATGTCTGTGGACCTCTCGGTCACTAATGCTGTGAATTAAAATAAACCTCTATTCTTAGGACCAGCAGATGATGTAATGGTTACGTGCTGAACTTCCATGTGGTCGACCACAGTTTGAGTCCCAGACCTGGCAACTTAAAACTCATACCGACCATGTGTGTGTGCATGCCCAGGATTCTAAGAAGAGAATGGAAGAGAAGGGATTGTGGCATGGTCATCTCCCCTGGGAGGGAAGGGTGGTTTCTCTTTTTCTACATGTCTGTCTCTCTCTGTCTCTCCGGCAAGCACACATGTCCTATAGCAAAAAAAAAATCTCTCTCTAAAAACAAAATAAAAATAACCATTTATTCTTAAATTCACTCTGTCTCAGGTATTTCTGTTAGCAATAAAAAAATGGACTAAGACACAATCCAAATTATCTCTCACTTACAACCACTCTCTCTCTCTCTCTCCCAAACATACAATTTCTTGTCATCCATACCCCTCCACAATGTATTCCGGAACTATACAACACACTCTGGTTCTGAATCCCCACTCTACTTCCACTGTGTGACCTGAAGCAAGAAACTCTGACCAGAATTTTCTCATGGAATTATGATAAAAGTTATGAGTGAATGAATAAATGAATTAATTGATATGTATAAAGCACTTGAAACAGTATCTGGAAAACAATAAATAATATATAAGAATTTATTAAATAAATACATAATTTTTAATTATTTATTTTTAATTTTATTTATCATTATTATTATTTTAAATTTTGCTATAGGGCACATGCGCTTACCAGAGAGAGACAAAAAGAGAGAGAGAGAGGTAAAGTAAGAAAGGAAGCTGCCAGGTCCGGGACTCGAACCATGGTCCACCAAGTGGGAGATCAGCGCCTTAGCCACCATGCTACCTGCTGACCCCATGCTACCTGCCTCCTACTTCCTGTGTCTCTTGGCCCCCATCTTTTAAATGGTTGACCAAAAGTGCTCCACAACTGGAGAGGGCAGCAGGGACAAGCAGGGTGCTTAGAGCTGGCAGTCCTAATGACACTTTCCCACATAGCCATTATTTCTGTCTGGGAGGGCCAGTTATAGATGCACTCCAAATTTAGCTGTTCCCCTTCCCACATTTCGCACCATCCACTTCAAGTACTGTATACGCATGAAGAGGTAAAAATAAGTTCCAGAGATCTCCTTGAACTGACAACAGCCATCTGGCTCTTTCCCCATCCCCACAGCCTCCCCCTTCCCAAAAGCTGAGACCTAAGGTAGCAATTGCAGGACTGCCCTTATAAATGAAAGCAATGAGGAGATTTCTTTAAAACTGTGAATGTAGAATTGGAAAGAGAGCGGAAATTTTAAAAAGTAGAACAGGGTGATTCCAGAAGCAGGCCCTCAGAGCCTTACAGAGCCTGCCCCTCCCTCGACACACATAAAGGGAGCACATTCCCAAGTGCTGGAAGTGTTTTACTCAACGTGCTTACACTGCCTAGGATTCCTGTAGTAAGAGGTTCATTTGACGTTAACTCTGGCTTATAAAACAGGATATTCGCTCAGTAATATTAATTGAAGTAATTACTGTGGTAATTACACCATACTGTCCTGGTGGCTCTGAGAACACGCCAGTCACCAAAGCCCATGCCTTCATGAGCCTCTCATTTAGGAAATTAAAGGGGCACTGGTCACTTGCAGGTTAGTGTTGTTGTCAAAGCCGTTTATCAATACATTGCATATCTCCTAGCTTTATCTGGAGCATACAGAGCAAAGAACACTCTGGAGAGAATCTAGATCCCTCCTACTCCAGAATATTAAAGAGGAGGCATCTACAGTGAGAACCCAAAGTGGCAAGATGATGACCGGAAAAGGCCAGCAATCTGAAAAAGGTCAGAACGAACAAACCTGACTACCCTTAATTTGCATCGCTAACATAAAGCCAGGTCTACTCTTTCCACACCACACAGTCCTCATATCTGCTTGCTAGAGCTTCCGTAACAATGTACCACAGACCTAATGGCTTAACAGAAATGTCTACATTTCTACAATTCTGGAGGCTAGAAGTCTATGACCAAGGCAGAGGTGGGGTTGGTTTTTTCTGGAGGCCTCTCTCTTTGACTTGTAGAAAACCATCTTCCTCCAAAGCCTTCACATGGTCTTCTCAGACAGGTCTGTGTCTGCATCTCCTTTTCTTACAAGGCCAGCAGTCATGCTGAATTAGGGCCCACCCATAGGACTTTGTTTTTCCCTAATTACCTGTTAAAGATCCTATGCCCAGATAAGTCACTTTCTAGAAACTAGGGATAACTCGGAACTTCAACATATGAATTGGGGGGATACAATTAAACCTATTTACTAGACTCTGCTCCCATGATCAGAACCAAGATACTTGTAATAGTGGAATTCCGCTAAGCATTAAATAGATCCAGCCAGCTTGTGTAAACTATTTTGTGGGAGAAATATGTTTCAACTTCCAAATAAACAAATTAAAAATAAAATTTTAGAGCTATCAATAATATAAGCCATCTGGACTAGTCTCCCCCCCTACAAAAGAAAAAAAAATGAGGCTTTCACTGAATGAAATCTAACCAAGCAGAATCTACTTGAGCATCTAACTATTCCTCTCTTGGAAAAGTTTCAACATTTTAAAATTCAACATAAAGATGTTTCTGGTCAACGAGACAGGTTCTAAGAATTTCTTTATTTATAGATATTACATTGCTTTTATGACTGATTTTTAAAAGTGTTTCCTGGTGGGACCAGCAGTTAGCGTAATGGCTATGTCGCTGGACTCCCACGTAGTCGACCACGGTTCGCATCCCGGACCCGGTGGCTTAAACTCACGCCGGGTGCGTGTGCATGCATGCCCAAGATCACAAGAGGAGAAGGGATTGCAGTGTGGCCATCCCCCCTGGGGGGTGATTTCTCGCTTTCTGTCTCTGTCTCTCCTGTCTGTCTGGCAAGCGTACATGCCCTATAGCAAAAAAACCTCTTAAAAAAAAAAATGAAGGAAAAAAAAAGTGTTTCCTGGTGAAGGGGCCAGCTGTAGGAAGAGCATAATGATTTTATACTGGGTTACTCAGCCTAATGCCACCTGCAGCATTCAGCTCTACTCTTGACTCTTTCTGGCTTCAGAGAGTAAGTCAGCACAAATTTAACTCAAAACATAAACCAGCAAAATTCCTAACTAAAACACAACTTTAGTAAAAGTGGCTTCAAACGACAACCAGAAAATCCTTGCAAGATATCAGAGATGTTTTACCCCAAAAGAAGACCAATGGGACAGCAAGTACTGTCCACAACCGAACTGAGTTATTCCCAGTTTATTATCTAGAAAACATTCTGTAGTCCCCTTGCCAGTCTATCAGTGTTGGGGGGGGGGGGTATATATATATAGCACCCTTGATTATAAGTGAATGGCTAAATCATTCCATTGAAAATAGTAAAGTAGCCTAGGTGTTTGCTACAAAATAAACTACAAAACAAAAAACATTACAGAACTTTATACATTCTTTTACTTCCTACAGGTAATGCTTTAAATGGTGAATTGTACCAACTATGCTTTCCCCGCACTTGGGAGTTTATGAAGTTATAGAGGCAAAGCACCTTGCCCTTGGCGTCAGACAGACCCAGGCCTGCATCTTGGCTCTGCTACTTGCAGTGAACCCTGACCAAGTTCCCTCTCTTCCCCATGCCTGTCCTTTCATAAACGGAAATGGCGACAGGAGCTCCTTCACAGGACTCTGGAGAAGATGAGATGTGATGATGCGTGGAAAGCACTTACCACAATGCCTAGCACCTAAGTGTGCAGCGGACTGCAGGTACAATACTTACTGGTATTGTGTAGGCTTCCCAGCAACCCCGTGCAGCAGGTACTACCAAACTCCTTTACAAATGAGGAAATGGAGACTCCGGGGACCTATCACTTGCCTAAATTTGAACCACCAACAAAAACATCCTCTAACTCCAGATCCTGGAGTTTACATAAAACCAAGATGCATAGCAAATGTTGACTTTTTTTTTTTTGGTCAGTAGGTACATGTACTTATCAGAGAGAGAAAATTCACCTCACTTGTCGCATGGTCACACTGCCATCCCTTCACCTCCATTTCTCTCTCCTGTCAGGATTTTGAATGTGTGCACACACACATGTACAGCATGTTTCTCACTCTGCTGGGTCCAGGACCAAACCATGAGGTCAGACATGTGGGATCCCACTGCCTTAACCACAATACCACTGGCTGGCCCAATAACATATTTTTTATAATAAACTCGCAGTTACCATCTCTTCTTCCCACCCCTTCCCCATTTTCACTAGTTATTCCCATCCATGTTTGCTTCTAGCAGCTAAATAACATGAACATGTATGTATATTATTCATGGCTTAGATTGACTTTAGACTATATCCAATATAAACGAATAAATAATACAGAGACCTCTTTGATTAGTGTAAGCATTAAGACATTAACAGTCAAATTTTCAATGTGATATTTCATTATTGTCAATTTCGGGTGGAAAATAAACTTTTTAAATAAAGGTAAATTTTACGTACAGATATTGTCCAATGTATTCTTAAAACTTCAAGAAGATTTCAAAAAATAATACTTGATCACAATTAAAGTTTTTAATTTGAAAATATGAATAAAATTAAGCATAGTAACTATTTTTCACTGCTCGAGTTTAAACCTGTAATTTAATGTGAATTGGTGAGTAAGAATCATTAACATTTAAGTAATAAATAGCCTCAAAAAAGATTGGTGGGGAACCAGCAGTTAGCATAATGGCTATGTCGCTGGACTCCCATGTAGTCGACCGCGGTTAGCGTCCCGGACGCGGTGGCTTAAAACTCACACCGGGTGCATGTGCGTGCGTGCCCAAGATCCCGAGAGGAGAATGGAGGAGAAGGGATTGTGGCGTGACCATCCCCTCTGGGGGGTGATTTCTCGCTTTCTGTCTCTATGTCTCTCTCTGTCTGGCGAGCGCACGTGCCCTATAGCAAAAACCTCTCAAAAAAAAAAAAAAAAGATTGGTGAATAATCTAGGTTTTAGAATATTTTCAATTCAGTCTTGCTTCTTTTGCATCCATGTATGAACACCAAGGAGGCTACAAAATAACTCTTTGAGAGCTTCTTTTGCACTGAATGCTACACTAAATATCTTAATTAATCTGATTTCCCACAACCAACCCCATGAATTAAGCACTATTATTCTCCCTAGTTTACAAATGAAGAAATTAAGGGATAGGGATTCTGCACCTTGCCTAAAGTTCAGCAGCTACTATACAGAAGAACAAGTATTATTTATTCTCAGTATTAGTATAGTACATACTCTTCCCACAACTGGCCTCTTCTCCAGGAAAACAAGTGTCTATTACTTGTTTCTATTACAAGTTCTTACTTGTATGAACTTAGATCATACCACTTCAGAGTATAAAGTCCTATACTTGGTACTTTACACTGAGTCAGGTGATTGCTTACCAGTATAAAAACAGGTTCTGTTAAAGTTTTTGAAAATTATCTGGTAGGTTAAGCAGTGACTATACAATCATTCATCATGCATTTTTTTTTTTCTTAATGCAAGGTCAAATCTCAACTCAGCAAAATTTTCACCAAAAAAAGGGGAAAGTTTCTCTGACAAAGCATGTATTAGAATACTCCACATTATTAAGATTCTATTACAGATACTAGAAAATTCCTAATTTTAGAACTCTTTAAACTAAAAGTTCAAAAATGCATGTAATACTCTGAGATGAAAAAAGGAAAGTTGCATATGACTTTAACCCAGTTTGTCTCAAGAGAAAGCTATGCTACTTCAAACACCCGAAATATTTAGAGCCTTGGCCAGCACCTTCCATTTTAGGCACCTATCCAAAACCCACAGACCTCACCTTTCATCCTTTCCCTAATCTGAGAGATGTGTGACCCACAGTTCCTTGGAAATATATAAAGATAGTGTACCTCACACTTTCCTAATTTCAGTTGTACAGTTGCAACAAAACAACTTGGTTTCCTCTCATTTTACCGAAGCGCTTTACACTGACATTACATTCCTAGCAGCCCAGTGATCTCCAGGTGGACTGCTGTGCTACTCCAAAATGGTCATCAAGACTTGGGAGAGGTGGGAAGGACAGGGGTGAACTCCATAAACAGATGAGTTGTAATCTGGAGCTCATTCTCATTAAGTGCAACATGACGCAGAATCTATTAAGGCATCTTTCTGAAATTGCTGCTAGTAGTAACCTTAACAGAAATAACCGAAAATATATGCTTCGCAAACAGAATTCCTCTAAATAGAACACTCTTAAATTGGTCCTTGGGGTGTCAGAGGATTTTTTAATTTTGTCTTCATAACTATGTTCTTTCACAATTCACTGGCTCTGTGTCTTCAGATGCTAATTTCTTTTTCTACTAGAAAAGTTAATAGGCACCTCCACTTACAGCAGATGGTTCCTTATTAAAAAAAATAAAAATAAAAAGTTGGAGAGCATCTGGCCAGATATATCAGATCTGGTAGCTCGGATTTTAAATACCTGTTATTCCTGTTCAGACAAAAATAATTTTAATCCTAGTAACTTAATCTTCTGCACTCTTAATCAGGATTTTATGGGAGTAGATATTAAATATAATCAGTTGTCATAGTGGTATGAACACTGTTTTTCTTTTTCAACACAAGCAACATGCCTTAGTCATAACAGCTGCAAAAATAGAGATTCACTTCAATTTTTACTTAGTGCTTTCTATCTTAGCTCCTAGAAACCCTGGTTAACTCCCTTCCATTACCGCAATGTTTATTTTTTCATGGCTCCTGCACAGGCATTTGAGTTTTAGGCTGGTCCTGGTGGTATTTTTCCATTTGGGAATAACTTTATCATATTTGGAGTGCTTCCCAATGCATATCTAATGAATCCAGTTTGAAAGTGGCTCTCTTCTTCAGGCTGCTCCTGAATCAAGGCATGAGTGTGACCATAGGCTTGGGTTCAGTATTCCCCTTGTGTTGTCAAACAAAGGTGACTTGGAACGAAAATTGTACAGACCTGACTAGGATCTTCAGTGGCTACCCAGCTACATAAAAAGGAAAAGCTAAAGCCTGATGTGTTTTTCTCTTTCTCCAACCATCACTCACAGTAAGTTACCTTTTTGTCATCTGCAGCTTCTTCTCTGCTCACAGACTATGTAGCTAGTCTGTAAAGGAAAGCGCCTCCCCTGGCTTTGTATAGAACTGCAGGAGCTACTGGTGGTCTGCAGAAGCGGTTGAGCCTGTGCCCTATCCGCGTCTAGGGGATGACAACATGCCCAGCTCTACCCCAAGAAATAACATACTCCTAGAGCTAGCAGCTGGCATGGTGGTTGAGGCGCTGAACTCCCATGTAGCTGACCATAGTTCAAGTCCCGAACTAGGCAGCTTGAAACTCACACTAGGTGCATGTGCGTCTGTGCCCAAAATTCCGAAAGGAAAATGGAAGAGAAGACATTGCAGCATGGCCATCCCCGGGGAGGTGATTTCTCACTTTTTGTCTCTCTGTCTCTTTCTGTCTCACCGTCAAGCACACATGCCCTACAGAAATCTCACTCAAAAAGAAAAAAAGAAATAACATACTTCTGATGGAACATTTCTACTGTGAGGTCCTCGAAACACACCTCCCCTCAAGACCACAGTAATTCAAAGAACAGCATCACTTCCACTAGGAAGTGCCTCCCACATGCCAGACCTCACAGTCATCCCGCCTACAGTTCAGAGGCCTGAGTCTTGTGCAGCTTACTTTGTAAGGAAGCGTTACAGTGGGATTTGAACTCAGGTCTATGCCAAAGTCCCTTTTTCTACCACTCTACCTTCTCACCACCAAACGCTAAGATAATACAAAGCCTAAAGCTCCAGAAGTACCAGTCAGCAAAATTCTTATCTCCAAAACGCTTAACCTCCAGGATCCCAGAATTAAAGTATTTTTTATTTTTAAAAACATATTTGTTTGAAAATGAGGCCCTTTGAAAAGGCAGCGACAACCGAGGCCCACTGAAAAAGCACATTACTCAAAAGTAAAAAATACAGTTGGCTGCATTCCTCTCACCCCAGCATGACCAGAGCCCTTCGGGACACAGTAAATTCCACCTCTGAAGATACCGAGGTGGCACAGAGGAGCGTTAAGCCAAGGAGTAATGTGAGATTCACCTTTTCACTAGGTTTCTCTTGATGCTACATAACACAGTTATGAGAGGACGAGACTGGAGAGAGGGGACAAGCTGGTGGCCACCACACAATCAAGCTAAAAACAATAGCAGCAGGAACCAAGACAATGGCAGTAGAAATACTGGCTCACCAGAAAAGGCATGATGCATTTTCTGTTTTTCTAGGCAAAAATACCTCATGACTTTTCCAATGACTCCATGGCAGGACAGGTTTAGAAATATATGAAAGGTTAAATAACCAAGTTTTTGTGACAGGTTAGATGGGGAAGGGGTGGGTAGGAAAAATCAAGAAAAATAAGTCTAAAATGAATCTAAATGTATGCCACTGTTTCAAAGAGCAATGCAAATAACTCCACCTAAATGCAAATTTAAATCCCAGAGGACTAAAAGCCCACCCCACAGAAATAATCTTTAACTGCTAAAATTTCTTCTGAAACTCAAATTCAATTATTTTTAACAATGTAGTTATTTCGAGTTTACTGTGAATTGGGCCCCTGCTGAATATTAATATCCGTGATTTATAAACTACAAATTTATCCTTTATGCTGCACATAATTATAAGCTTGCCATTTCTAGAATTATGCTCCTCTTGGAAGTTTTACTTTTGAAAATTATGTTCAGTTAATGCACAAAAGGAGAAGAGAGGCCATTCTATGCCCTGACAGCCTTTATATCAGCGAGAGGGAAAAATGTCTTTCTTCAGTTGTCGCCTTCCAGAAAAAAAAATTCCCTTGGCATTTGTTCTCTTCATGACAGTGGGAAAATCATTTTTCGTAACACACAGCTGCACTTCAGGAATAGTGTGGATTTACAGCTTCAGTGATCCCAAGCACAGATGAGTTCATGGTTTGGAGGCTGAGGGAGCTGTATTCACCAAACTCAAAGATGAAATTAAGAAATGGCAGAGGCCTCTTTAGACCACAAAGCCTGATTTTGCACTTAACCTACCACAGTAGTTTGTAAGTCAGATTCTAAAAGCAAGAGGACAATTTTTTCTATAGAAAAAAATAGCCTTTAGGCCAGCCAGTGGTGCGATGGGTAAGGCAGTTGGATACCACTGTGCAGTTCAAGTCTCGGACTTGGTAGCTTGAAAACACGCCTGGCATGTGTGCATGCATGTCCAAAATCCTGAGGGGAGGATGGAGGAGAAGGGACTGTGGAGTGGCCAACCCCCCAGGGGGTGATTTCTCACTTTCTCTCTCTCTGTCTTTTTCTCTCTGTGGTAAGCATGCATACCTTATAGCAAATTTAAAAATATGTAAATTACTTTGAACTTGGTATAATGTTGATACTACACAATTTACCTTCCCAGTAGCCTAGAAAAATCAATTGGCTCTCAAAGTCCAGAGGTGTTCAAAACTTTCTACACTACTACATAGTTTGATATTAGAAAATGTTCAATTTTTTTTTTTTTTTTTTGGAGAGGTTTTTGCTATAGGGCACATTCGCTCGCCAGACAGATAGAGAGAGACAGAGACAGAAAGCGAGAAATCATCCCCCAGGGGGAATGGCCACGCCGCAATCCCTTCTCCTCCATTCTCCTCTCGGGATCTTGGGCACGCACGCACACGCACCTGGCGTGAGTTTAAGCCACCGGGTCCGGGACTCGAACCACAGTCAACTACATGGGAGTCCAGCGACATAGCCATTATGCTAACTGCTGGTCCCAAAAATGTTCAATGCTTTTACAATTTTCTCTACACCAAGAAAAATAGCTTCCTTCCAATTTTAACTTGATGGCTCACACCTCACTCGTGGCCATAAAAGTAACATTTTTTGTGTTTTTCTAGACTATTATGTTCCTTTACAGCTAAGTTCTGTCACTCAGACAGTAAGAAACCAAAGAGTTTATTGATGTTCAGTCACAAGTTCACACGATCACTATCTTCACTGACACTGGTCAAATGTTTGTCAGCATGACTGATTTCAAATAAACTTTGAAAAGAACAAGGTTGGAGACCAGCAGATGGTGTAATGGCTACACTGCTGGACTCCCGTGTGGCCAACTGCAGTTCAAGCCTCAGATGCAACGACTTGAAATTCACACGAGGCATGTGTGTGTACATGCCCAAAATCCTGATGTAAAATGGAGGAGAAGGGATTTTGAAGTGGCCATCCCTCTTGGACATGATTTCTTGCTTTCTCTCTGTGTCTCTCCAGTGAACGCTCATGCCCTAGAGCAAAAGTCTCTCTCAAAAAAAAAAAAAAAAAAAGAGAGAGAGAGAGAGAGAGAGAAAAGAACAAGGTAGAAAAGCTATATCCAATTTCTCTTTCTATTTTACTCTCTTCATTTCAATTCCTCTATAAGAAGTCTGGACAACTGGCTAGTTTCATATCATGTGCTCTTCAGATAGACTAAATGAGAAGTCAAAGTGACCTAGAGTTCAAATCCCAGAGTCAGGGAAAAATAAAAAACTTGGAATTCACAGGGAAAAAAACTATTAAAAGTAGTTAAAAAGAAAGAATTCACATGTAACCCAAGGTTAATAGAATACAAAGGCTCTCTGGACTCCGCTAGTCTGTGGGCGTTGTTAACATACTGTTACAGAACAAGTCCACTGGATCAACCATTCTTGCCCGGCTCCTTCCAGATGCATCCTTTTCCTCTTTTCATGTGGAAGAGGCCCCAGAAAGCAGGGGTGGGTTGACAGGGAAAAGGTCTTCCACATACTCATAACTGCCACCTGCACCTCTGCCCTCACTGCCTGGCTGCTCTTAGCTGACCTTGAATGTTACTGTTGGCCTACAAGCTGGTGATTTTGACTGGTGGTCAGAATGCCTTCAGCTGCAAAAAGGCCAAGCCAAAGTGATTGAAAATAGAGAATACAAAGACCAAAAATGATAGCTAGGAGGTGTGAACAGACAATGCATAAGGAAATATAAGTGGCCCTTAAAACATATGAACAGAGAAATGCAATTAAAACTGCTCAGATACCATTTCTTACCTAGCAAATTCAAAAGTTTGACAACTTACTTAATCACATGGAAGGATCATTTCAAGTGACCTTAAAACATAGAAAGTTGAGGCCAGCAGGTGGTATGATGGTTAAGGTATTGGACTCCCACATGGTAGACCATGGGTCAAGTCCCAGACCTGGGATTGCCTTGAAAATCACACAAGGCACATATGCATGTGTGCTCAAAATTCTGAGAGGAGAAGGGATTGCAGCATGGTCGACTCCCTGGAAGGTGATTTCTAACTTTCCCTCTCACTGTCTCTCTTGGGTGAGCACATGGACCCTACAGCAAACACAAACACACACACACACACACAACACAACACTTATTTTCAAAAATTATATTGATAAATACAATACCAGTTATCAGTTTGATCACCTGAAATTACCACAGATGTGCGCTAGAACAGATGTATATGCAATTACATGAGTGTCGCTGGGAAATAAGCTTTTCAGGATAAGAGAAAATTTAGGTTAAAAACAAAAATAAGCATAAATTTGAAAAAGAAATATAAGTATAAACTCAAGCTTTATTTCCTTTTTAAAAAGAAATACCTATTTCCTAGCTCTGGCCATTAAGAGCCAGAAACGTGACCAATCCAGAAACTACCATCAGCTCTGAGCCCCTCCATTTTGATCTCTGAATACCACTCCCCACTAAAAGGAACCAGAGCTCATTACAAAACTGGCTAGCCCTAGGACAAGGGCAGAAAATGTATATGATGAGAATTAAACATCTTTTATTCTGGAAATCAAGAAATCTATCAGAGTCCACTGAGGTCTTGTCTAAAGGGTGCAAGAGCAAACCTAAGGTTCTCACTAACAAAAAATGGGAAAAACAGGAGCAAAAGGAATATTAAAGCATAAGGTGTTAAAATTCGTAAATCCATAATAGTATCATTTTTTTTTTTTTTAAGTATAAAGAGAAACCTCCTTGATCTCTTCTGTTGGATGCCGGAAAACCAAATCGTTATTCTGAAAACTGGTAAATAAAAGAAAGGAGGAATCAACCAAAAGCTTACCCTGCTTTTCCTAGTCGAATCATGCCTTAGGCTAATCAGATAGCCGATGGACAAAAGTTTTATCTTTCAGATATGTTCTAGCTCATAAATGAAGAATGAGTGATAGGATTGAACTATCAACATTTTGGCAACCTCTAAGAAAATCAGGAATCCAGGTAACATTCACTGATAGTGTGAACACTACTAAATTAACTTATATAGGTAACTTTATAATATGATTATAACTCTATAATCTGATTAATAACACCTTCCCCTATTTATCACTTTTTTTCTTTTGAGAGGTTTTTGCTATAGGATGCATGTAAGACAGAGAGGAAGAAAGCACGAGGTCACCCCCAAGGGGGATGGCCACATCGCAATCCCTTCTCCTCCATTCTCCCCTAGGGATTTTGGGCACGCACACACACATGCCCAGTGTGAGTTTAAGCCACCGGGTCCAGGACTCAAACCATGGTCGACCACATGGGAATCCAGTAGACATAGCCATTATGCCAATTGCTGGTCCCCCTACTTACCACTTTTAACATCACAACAAAAAGATAACTATGTATCTCTTGGCCACAGTATTGTGTGATCTATGTTGAATTCCTGCCCGTCCCCAGCAAAACATAGAACTTGAATCTCATACCAGTTTATGGAAAATACTAAGGACAGAAGAACACGTTAAATGACACCATGAGATCCAATCAGAAAAATCTGGAATGTGGGAAACAATATAGGACAAATGAATAAGTATCTTTGACAAACAAAAAAAAATTTTTTTCAAGAGAAAAGAAAGGTGGGAAACATAAAGATTAAGAGACATGTGTAACTATTGAGTTGCCAGAAAAGTCATGATGCATTTTTGCACTGAAAAATATGTCATGACTTTCCTGACAACCCAACATATTTGTATCATAATTTAAAGAATCCAAATGTAAACATAATCCAAGAAAAAAAATCATGAAATTTGAACATCGACCAGATAGCTAATGACATGAAGAAATATTGTCAGAATTTTAAGCATGATAATAACATGGTTGTGGGATTTTTTTAAAGTCCTTTTCATTTAGTGATACATACTGACAACATATTTATGAATAAAATGGCCTACTGGGTGAGTGACTAGTAGAGAGACCCAACAGCTTGAGAAACACGCCAGGTGCATGTGCATGCATGCCCAAAATCTCAACAGGAGGGAGAAATGGAGGAAAAGGGATTGCAGTGTGACCATTACCCATGGGAGGGAGGAAGTGCTTTCTTACTTTCCCTCTCTGTCTCTGGAGAGCACACATGCACACTGGCAAATTAAAAATGAAACGAAAGAAAAAAAAAAAGAATACATAACCTAAAGTAATAGGCTAACTCTTTCACTATGTTCTTTCACACTTATCCCAAATCTTTATGCAGCATAATGCAATGGTATATTAAAATCCTGGGGTCACCAACATAAGGGGATATTGAAATATCAGTGTAGGTATTAAATATTGAGTCTCCAGAAAAATCATGACACAGTTTTGCATAGAAAAACATAGAAAAAAATATGTCATGACTTTTCCAATGACCCAATACATTACTCTAATAGCTTACAAGTAATCCTTCTGCAAAGCAGGTGGTCACCAATCCTTTGCTTTTAGCAAAATTGAAGAGAGACTATCAAGTTTTCAGCCAGTCATTAAAAATAATTTTTAGGGGCCAGCAGGTGGCGTAGTTGGTAAAGCACAGGATTCCCACATGGCTGACCATGGTTCGAGTTCGGACCTTGTGGCTTACTTTCTCATTTTCTCTCTCTCTCCCTCTCTCCCTCTCTCTGGTGAGTGCTTATGTCCTATAGGAAATTTTTTAAAAATAATAATAATAAGTAAAATTAAATACAATGATTCTTTTTTAAGATAGTAATAACTTTTGATGGCCAATCACAATTGATTTTTGGCTTACAATTCAAAAGCTAGAGAGACTATAGCAAACTCCTTTCTTCCCCATCTACTTATTATGCAAACAGATTTCATGATGTTTACATCTAGACAAGTGAAAAATAGAAGCAGAATTGATACTGAATCCTGTCTCCTCCGGCAATAAATAACATGCATCCTGCATGAACTAATTGAAGGAAAAAAAGCCCCCATCTATCTCATTAACAATGCATTTCCAATGAAACTGTACTTTCTAACATTTACAAGGATTTATCAAAAATCTTAATACATTTATGTTGTTTTGCTCATCTGTGATAACTCAATCCAAAAGAAATTACTTAACACTTAGAGCCTTATGTTCACAGGAAGCATTACAAATGCTTTAAATTTAAATTTATATATGTATTTTGTTGCAGTGAAGTTTAATAGGGTGATCAATAAAAGACTTCAATGCATAAAGATAAATTACATTAGGATAAAGTTTGTGGGAAAACTGCACCAGAAATGAAAGTCTAAGAAGAAAAAGAAACAATGTATATTGACTAGACTTAAAGAGGAACTTGTACATTTTTTAGGAAGCTGGTGGGAATCAAAAAGCTATAGTATTCAGATTCTTTTGGGTACATCTGAGAAGGCTGTAACAATTCTATCCAAAAATATCAACAATTTCTTTGTGCAAAAAAAAAAAAATACACACACACACACACACACACACAGTAACTCATTCATTCTTTGATAAAAATTTTAGATAAATACAATATTTTAAATGTGGAGCACCAGGCAGTGACATAGTAGCAAAATAAAATGTTCTGTAAGGCAATTCCACATGGGAAGGTTACTGGTTCAAGTCCCAAGACCTCCAAGTACACCAAGCACAACATGTGTGTGCCCTAGAGCAGGGACTAGAGGTGGATTGTGGCATCATCCCTTCTCAGGGGAGCTATCTCTCTAGATCTATCTCTCTGTTTCTCTTGCTCAAGGAAAAAATTAATAAACTTTAAAAAAATATTCTTTTAAGGCCAGATCCATGGCACAGTGGTTATATACACTGCATCACATGCCCACCCAAAGTTTGAATCCTGTCCCACACAGCTTGAAAAATATACCAGGCACATGTGTATACATGACCAAAATCCCTATGGGAAAAAGAAATGGAGAAAAGGAAATTGTGACATGATCATGCCACTGGGAGGTTCTTCTCTCTCTTTCTTTCTCTCTCTCTCTGTCTAACTAGTACATACACCCTCCAGCAATTATTTTATTTCAAATGTGTAAGGGGGTGCATGGTTTTCAAAACTATTTGAGAGTATATGAGAAAAAATGAGGGGAAAAATTAAGTCTTTTAAAAAAGAACAGCAGTGACTTAAACCAAAGAAAATTCATCCTTGATTCTAAGGAGGGGGACCACTCTGCCTAAAAGATATGGCCATGAGAGAGTAAAATACATGAGAAAAAACGGAGTTACTTGAAGTAAGAAGGAGAAAAAGCAATGAAGGTTTCTTAGGTCATCAGGCTGTCCCCTCATCCTTGACCCGGGACCCGGTCTGAGGTGACTGCTCAGCTGGGACTTCCTGGTATCTCGGAGTGTCTCTACGGAGAAGAGCAGCCAGGTAAAGGTCTCACCACCATGGGGCAGGAAAGCTAGTGGTAAGGTTCTTGCCAATTTATCACCCACGTTTCTATTTTTCAAAAGTCTAAATCCCAGGTAATATTTTTCTTTCAGCTTTACCCCTAGCCCTTTCTTTTCCAAGTACAAAGTTGCTCAGAGAGGCTGAGTGGAGAGTTCACATGTAGCTCTGAAAAAACGACCTGGAATAATCGCTTTCTTTGGGTATCACACTCTGGTCTGTACCATCACTGTCCAGCATGGTAGCCAACACTCACATGTGGCTATTTACATTTAATTAAAAATAAGTAAAATGCAGGGTCCAGCAGATGTTGTGGTGGTTAAGTGGCTGGATTCCCACATGGCTGCCCAAGGTTCAAGTCCCAGACCTGGCAACTTTCTCTCTCTCTCATGAGTACATGTGTCATAGTGCAAATTTAATAATTAATTAATTAATTAATTAATTAATATTAATTTAAAAAGTTAAATTCACAGTCCAGGTTCTCTTTTACACTAGCCTCTTTTACAAATGCTCACAGCCACATCTGGTGAGCGACCAGCAGCTCAGGCAGAGAACATTTTCGCTGCTGCAGAAAGTCCTATTGGAAGGGGCTGGGCTAGACGTCCACCAGCCAATGTCTCTGAGGCAGGAATTTTCCCCTCAGGGAATCTGCTGTCCCCTTTACAGTCTAGCTTCCTTATCTCACGCCCACACCATCCCTATCATTCCATCCTTACAGTAGTTAACACACTCCATCAGATGTCTGAAATCCAACTGCTTTTCCCCTCAGCACCCAGCAAGTCAGGGTATGTAGCTAAACACCCACTTAACATTCACACAAGCTTTCCTTTTCAGTTAGAGGTCGTTTCTCCACCAAAGGAAAGAGGACAGATCTTAGGAGGGCATATCCCATTGCTACCTGCTCCACATCCCAGTTTCAGATCTGATCCAGTAGAACATCCTGGGACCAGTTTAAAAGGTAATGTAACTATTAGCCAGTCAGTGCTGTGGTACGAAGGTGGCTGCCTCCCACATGGCCAGCTGCACGGCTGAGTCCCGAACCTGGCAGCTTAAAAACAGGCTGGGTGTGTGTGCACACATGCCCCAGATCCTGAGAGGAGAAGAGACTGCAGCATGGCCATCCCCCCTGAGGAATGTTTTCTCACTTTCTCTCTGTCTCTCATGCACACGCACAAATGCTAACGCCCAACAGCAAATTAAAAAGTAATAACATAACTATGAAAGACTGAAAAGACAAAAAAAAAAGTTTTGCCACACAAGCAGAGGATTAAAAGTGAAAACAATAAAAGGATTTTAGGTAGTAAAGTGCTGGGAATCCCAAAATGAATGCATCCCAATATGCACCTACAGAATGTCGCATGCATCCGCTTGTACAACAGATGTTTACAATTTACACTCTGTATCCACAGCAAAAAAGCAGACCTGAGCAGAGAAAATATTATTTCACACAGCATTTTCCAAAGCAGATATATCCCAACTGTTCACATGCTCTGGACAATAGGTGGCATCTTATTAAGATAAAACCTATTCCCCTCAGAGAACATGTTACTGTTTTACTGACTTCATGCTTCATAGAAGAAGTAATTTTACATATAGATAATTACAAAGAAACAACATGCAAAATCTTTGACCAAAATGTTTCCCTAGACATTCAACACCTTCTCCTAAATGCCTGAGCGCCCCAGTCCCTTGTCTACACAATGCTGCTGAGTGCTGCAATTACACCTCCTCTTCCAGCCTAAGGTAGTGCCGGCTGCTCTCTGTATCCCCCCGGGAGTCAAATCAATCAGACCTAGCGAGGCACAGACACTGTGGTATCTACTCTGGCTCTTCATGGGCCTTTTGTTGTTAGTTCCTGTTTCTTAGCTGTGTTCCAAACAGGTGACTTTGCCAGACAGCTGAGTTACCAAAGCGGGAGCTATCACTCCATTTGTGCAGTGTCAAGTTGTACATAATGTCGCACCTACTCAAGCCTGGGCCCACTCAGAGATCCAGAACACAGCAGTGTCTAAGAGAGAATGAATGACAACATGGTTTTCATTGTTATACACAAACACACAAATCCTCACATAAAGAGGTGATTATAAATATTGAATTATAAAATCAATATAAATTATAAATATTATAAATATGAAGGCTCTTGGTTCTAGCTCCTCGTTTGTGTTGATGTCTTATTATACCATCACTTCAGGTAAAAATTGGGATGTTAATACAGGAGATGTGGAGGAGAAAATTGAGGCATATACAAAAAAAGGAGGAGAAGAAGTGTGACGAGGAGAAGGAGGAGAAGAAATATTGAGTGTAGAGGACAAATCAAAAAGCAGGGATGCAGAACAACCTCTCCACTAACATTCAGGTTATTTCAGAGATCTACATGCAAAATCCTTACGATGAGATAAAACAACAACAATGAGAAATGAAACGAATGACTAAGCCATGTTTTCTAAGAACCGTTCTAGCAAGTAAGAGCCATGCTATGGCAGTAGCTTGGGAGACCATAAAGCTCCCTTTGGCCAGCCACAGTGGCGCAGTGGTAATGAAATGCTCTGTGATGTTGATGCCACAGAGAAGGTCCCAGGTTTGAATCCCGAGCTCTCCCTGTGCATGCTGGGTGCACGCACATGCCTCTAATCCTGGCTGGCTGAGGCTTAGAGACTGTTAGGGATCTCAATCTCTCTAAAAATAAACTTTAAAAAAAACATGTCTTTAAAAAAGATGCCTTTAACTCATGTTTCTGTCTCATTGTTCTCTCTCCTCAGCATATCCCAAACATTATCATAGAATTCTCTTTCATAAACGCTCATAAACATTTTGGACTCACACCAAGAGAAATAGGCCCTTCCACCCACAGCATCCTTAAGAGCCTATTCTTTCATGACCGATCCCCACCTCCGCTACTTTGCCCAAAGTACCAAACGCATCCAGTTTCTATTTTCTTTCCATCTTAGCAGTATCTACAATCCCTGAGCCATAGAACTTTCTTCAATCGAGAAAACCCATGTTGAGAAATATCAGCAACAGCATGAAGTGCAGCTTGCCTTACATAGAAATATTGAGTCGGGGCCAGCAGATGGCATTGCGGTTATGTTGTTGGACTCCCACATGGCCACCCATGGTTTGAGTTCCAGACTTGGTGGCTTGAAACTCACACCTGGCACATGTATATGCATGTCCAAGATCCTGGGAAGTGATCAGAGGAGAAGGGATTGTGGCATGACCACCCCCTCGGGGGTGGTGATTTCTCACTTTCCCTCTCACTATCTCTGTCTCCCTCTCTGGTGCGCACACATGCACATGCACCCTAAGGCAAAAACCTCTAAAAAAAATAATAAATAAAAAAATAAACTGAGTCACTTTTCTATTTTCTAAAGACCACTAGGCTGATTCTTGATTTCCTTCCCATAAAAACAATCTTTGAGAGGTTCAATGAATAGAAGCAAGTAAATTAACTATCTCAAAGAAAGCTACCTTTAAATGAGGAAGGAAAGCTTAATCTATAGTCACTCATTAAAAATAGCGAAGCAATCAAACTTATTTGCAATAGCACAAAACTACTACCTTTCTCCCACACTTTTAAGAGTCAAAGGGGAAACAAAAGGCATTGTTAACTCCCAAGAAAGCTAGACATGATAACTCTTTCTGATAATAGTCTTACGCACCTCAACACCTCAAGTGCCAGTAACTTTCTCTACTCTCACTCCTCATGGTGGGATGATGATTGGCCATGGAAGCTGTATATCAAGTCAACAGCTCATGTCAGATAACTGGGAAAATGTCTGGCCTCGTCCACTTTGAGCTCTATCTTTCTGGTCAATACATTTTCAGTCTCTTACGGACTGTTTTCCCCTACTGCCAGTCATTTATCAAAGGAAAACAAAGGAAACGAAAAACTAAGTACCTGAGAAATGTTCCAATCATTTCAAGAAAACAATAAAACATTCCATTTCAAAACGTATTAACATCTAACCTCCCACCTATTTACTTCACCACCCTCCCAAATCACCAAAAAGGTGATTCATCAAATATGTCCATGTTTTGCTGAGTCTTAGTTTCAAACAAGTGAAGGTTTCTTATAGACTGAAATGCATCCAAGTTACTTTTCCTGCTCCACAGCAGAAAAAAGCAAGTGAACAAAGATGTCAGTCTAGAGGGGTGATGGCTGGTAGCTTGAGTATGTCTACTGTGGTCCAGGTGGGCAGAAGGTCAGGTATCCAGACATGGAGGCTGGCAGAGCTATCCCATAGTAGAGCCAGAAATCTAAAATCCAAAAGGCAAGAGGCCAATGGGTGGTCGGAGGCCAATGGGACCAGCAGTCAAGCAACAGGAGACTTGATCAGATGATGCTGTCTCCCGTAGTGTTGATTAGGCCCATCAAGCAGATGGTAGCTCTCACGGAAGACTTAGTAAACACACCATACTGCCTCCAAATGTCTATTGATCCTTGTATACGACACCTGCTCCTTTCTCTTTGGCCAGCATGCTTTCATTTTCAGAACAGCTATCCTTCACTAGGTGATGTGGTAAACTGTAAGGCTTATTCTTCTCCATTGACGGTATGATCTTTAACTCAAATCAGAACAATCAGGATTTTTCCTGCAACTTTTGCTGAGGATGTCCACCCAGAAACAGGGCTCTTTTTTTAAATCAAGGAATATGAACTATTTGGACCACCTAAACCAATGTTGCCATGACAAAGAGGCTGCTCAGAATGACAACAACCAAGGCTAAAGAGTAGCCAAGAGAGATGGCATGTAGAAGTCATGACGGCATGATCTGAATGCATGGATGCAGCTGTGTCTGAAGCTAATTTTATCTCCTTGGACTTTGGGTTGCAGGAGCAATAAGTTATAGGCTTTGCTTAAGCTGGTGTGAGTTGAGAGTCCATCGCTCACACTACAGTTTTAAATCATGTAGTTTTCATATACCTTCTGCTTTGTTCCTATCTTTGAAACAGAACACTGTCTAGGCTGTCCCTACCACCTGTGGCTTGACCTCACCTGATTCATCTTGTCCCTTCTTAATTTTGTTCTATCTATAATCTCTTCATTTTTGTAACTTCTAGCCCCTCTCTCTCTACTGGATCTGTACCCTCTGTTCATAAGCTTTCTCTCTCCTGTTGACAAAAATATGATTTTCTTCCTTAAAAGTCACAGAAAGTCATACTTTTTAAAATAATTATTTATTCATTTATTTAATTCCATTTGTTATCATCATTTTTTTAATCTGATCAGAGAGAGACAGAGAAGAAAAGAAAGGGAAAGTGAGAAAGCAAGCCGCCAGGTCTAGGACTTGAACCATGGTCGGCCATGTGGGAGTCTACTGCCCTTAACCACCACGCCACCTGCCAGTCCTAGAAAGTCATAATTTAACAATTGTTTTGTTTTCAGATTTTTGCCATAGAGCACATGTACTCAATGGAAAGAGACAGAGAGGAACAGTGAGAAGCACCTCCCAGGGGAGATGACCACACCACTATCCCTTCTCCTCCACTCTCCTCTCAGGATTTTGGACACACACACAACCACACCCAGCATGATTTTTCAAGCAGCCAAATCTGGGACTAGAACTGAGGTTGGCTATGAGGAAGTACAGTTCTTTAACCACCATGCCACCTGCTGGCCTCTAACCATAGTTTTAATCACAGGGTTGGAAGTAAGTCCTTTGGCCTTCCCTTAACATTACCTCATAAATGTACCTCCACAGCTAGATGCTCTTCACATCTATTATTTTAAAGATCATATAATGTCCCATGTCAAGTTAATCTATGAAGATTCATTGTACTTAACCACTCCTCTGATGCAGATGTTTAGATAACTTATTATTTTATAATATAAATAATAACAGAAAGATCCTTCACATATGACTTTTCTGTCTTCTAAATTAATTCCTTAGGGCAAATTTCCAAAAGTTTCATCAAAACTGAGTATGATCACTTAAATTGTTTTCTAATAGGTGTAATATGATATCCCACTATCAATTTAGTTTTTACTTGTGGATTAAAAACAGTGATTCTGGGCCAGCCAGTGCCATAGTGTTAGCATGGCTAGATCCTATATGGCTAACTGCAAGATTCAAGTCCCAGACCTGGCAGCTTAAAGAACACACTGTGGGGACTAGCAGATGGCATGGTGGTTACGTCACTGGACTCCCACATGGCTGAACATGGTTTGAGTCTCAACCGAGTGACTTGAGACTCATGCTGGACACGTGTGCATGTGTGCCCAAGATCCTGAGAGGAGAATGGAGAAAACAGGATTATGGCATGGCCATCCTCACTGGGAGGTGGTTTCTCACTTTCTCTTTCTCTCTCTCTCTCTCTCTCTCTCTCTCTCTCCAGTGAGCACATGAGCCCTAAGGCAAAATTCTCTTCAAAACAAAACAAAACAACAACAAACAACAAAACAACACTGGGTTCATGTGCATGCATGCCCAAAATCCCACAGGGAGAATGAAGAAAAAGATTGTGGTGTGGCCATCCCCCTGAGGGGTGCTTTCTCAGTTTTCCTCTCTGTTGCTGGTAAGCTCATGTACCCTATAGCAAATTTAAAAAGAAGAAAGAGAAGAAGGAAAAGAAGAAAATAAATAACAATGATTCTGCCTAATATATACTTGCTACTTGTATTTTTCCTTATGTGAACTCTATTCTTATTCTTAGCCAGCTTAATTCCTCAAGTTCGGTGGTATTCTTAAATACCTGTTTGAAGTCTTTATGAATATTGAGTAGTTCTTCATAACACCAAATCTTATAAACCCGTATCTTTTTTTTTAGTTTTACAGTTATTTTTAAAATTTTATGAAATGCCTCAACTCAGTTTTCTATTCCATCAACCTATAAAAATCAACCATTCTAAAAATCAAGTATTGGTTTTAACTGTATAGCAGAGAATATACCAAATTAGTAGGACTTCCCTAAGGAACAATTTAATAATATGCATTAAATGTGTACACAAATATGCTTGTGTGTGTGTGTGTGTGTGTGTGTGTGTATGTGCAGTCTTTATTTCGTATATTTGTTAAAACATCATTGTTCTCAGGACAAGAGCAAAGATTACCTCCTGTAGAAACATAGGAACTATGTACAGAACTTTACAAAACCGATGAAGACTGACTGCTGGACCAGACACTGGAGTTCTGGGTGAACACAAAAACAACATGAAACCAGGCAGAGAAGTGCAAGGTGCAGTCTGAAACTTCAGATGCCATCAGGGCATATCTTGTGGTGGTCACACATTGTAGGCTCTATTTTTGGAAGGTTCGGTACAGCACAGAGATTCCACTTGTCTTGGCTATGCCCCTGGCTGAGGTGCCATTAGATCGATGTCACTCAAGTTCCTGGCCAGTCAAACTCCTGCTGCAAATAGTCCCAGATTAAGGATCAAGTTCCTCCGGAAGTCATTCCTATCCGTGGCAAAGTGGCAGACGCCTGCAGCCAATCTCCCACACTGTCTTGCATTTTGGGGCTTCATTTGCTGGGCCGGCAGCGCTCACCACAACCCCACTGGAAGCCATGGCAGCACTCGGATCACAAATATGCTTTTTAAAATGTGTATTATGTAACTCAAAAGTTGTATTTCTAGGAAATGTACCCTGAAGAAATCATTGAGAATGTGCAAGAATTTTCATCACAGTGTTGCTTACAAAACCAAAATATTAAATTAATATGAATACCAATCAATAGGAATAAGTAAAATAAGTTAGTCTATCCACGATGGAGAGTGAAGTGTATTGACATTGAAACTGAAAGTCATTATTTGGTGTTAAATTTTAAAACAGTGATCGAGCAGCATTTATATATATTTTTAAAGAATTATTCATTTAATTTTATTTATTTTTTACTATTATTTTTAATTTTGACCAGAGAGAGAGGGAGAATGAGAAAACAAGCCACCAGGCCCAGGACTAGAACCGCTGTCGGTCACACGGGAGTCCAGCACCCCAACCACCAAACCAACTGCCAGCCCAGCATTTATGTTTCAACGCTTGCTTTTTTGTTAAATACATACACATTCCTACATTCATAGAAAAGGCTCTGTAATAAATACATATGATATTTAGTAGTAATTATCTTTATTTGTGGAATTACTCGGTTTAATATATTTTATATTTTATGTTTGCCAGGTTTCTTTTCTTTTAGAACAAGCTTATTTTAAAAAAAAGTTTTTTCCAAGGGATGTATGCACTCACTGAAGAGAGATGGAGAGAGACAGTGAGAGATAAAGTGAAAAATCACCTCCGAGGGGAGATAGCCATGCCTCAATCCATTCTCCTTCATTCTGCTCCTGGGATTTGGGGCACACAAGCACCTATGTCTGGCGTGATTTTCAAGCTGCCAAGTCCAGGACTTGAACTGTGGTCAGCCAATATTGGAGTCTAGCACCTTAAACACCATGCAACCTGCTAGCCCTATGTTTTACTTTTAATACAATAAATAAAGCAATACAGCCCTTTCCACTTAGAAAAACAAAGCAAAACAAAACATCTCTCTTTTCTCAAAAGTTGGGATAATATTCTGCATTTCATGGTTTTGGTGTTTTAAAAACATTGTTTACCCTTCTTACCTGTTTACTTTAATGATAATTTATGTATAACACAAGAAAAAATGGAATTCACAGTTATAAAGCCTTAATACATTTGCATAAAATCGACACACAGGAATACACATGTCCTGATGCCCACAGGATTTTATTATACTTAATATTTACCTCCTGCCTGTATTACTGAGAATTTTTTCTCCTAATCAGAAGTGAAGCGAGGTTAAGAGATATAAAAAGACACATTTTGTTTCTTCAACAGCTTAATTCATCCTTCTAAAGTAGCAGCCAAAGCAATCATTTAACATGAGTTTCTCTTTTTCATATGTACTTGAGTTCTATTACTCCTATGAAATCCTCTTTTCTCCTCTTCAGTCCTGAAGCTATTAAGAATCTTTTCTAGGAATCAGCAGTTAGCATAATGGCTATGTTGCTGAACTCCCATGTAGTCGACCGCAGTTCAAGTCCCGGACCTGGTGGCTTAAACTCACACTGGGCACATGTGCATGTATGCCCAATATCCTGAGAGGAGAATGGAGGAGAAGGGATTGCGGTGTGGCCATCCCCGTGGGGGGTGATTTCTCGCTTTCTATCTCTCTGTCTCTGTCTTTCTGGCAAGCGCACGCACTCTATGGCAAAAAAAAAAAAAAAAAAAAGAATCTTTTCCAGCAGTTCATGGTTTTTCAAGAGATCCTACTATTCCTTAAAGCACCTGGTCACACTCGATCTTCCTTTCTTATTTTTTTAATTGCTGGGGAGCAGTGAAAGAGAGCTTGTGAAAGAGAGCCCAAGAGAGAGGAAGAGAAAGAAAGTGTTCCCCAATGGGACCTGGTCACAGTGCAATCCCTTCATTTCTTCATCCTGTCAGGACGTGGTGCACACAGGCACACTTGCACCCAAAAGGTTTTGCAGACTTCAGGAGCCAGGATGGAACCACAGTCAGCAGTGTGGGATCCGGCTCTCTTAATCACCATGCTATGGGGCCCGACTCTAATCTTTCTTTTTAAAAACCTGCATTTAACATTAAAAATTGATAAATCTGATAAAATGCTAGAGCAAGTGATGTTAGTTCTGTTGTCTAGCATCAGAGAAAAGCTAACATAACCTGCAAATTGTGAAGGAGAGATGAGAAATGCCGACTAAAGAGGAAGGAAAAAAAAATTATCCCATTACCTTGGGGGACATCATTATGGACATCAATATTAAATGGATAGATTAAGGCCTATTAATCGGGAGTTCCACTTGACATGATGCCAGCTGCACCTGTTTTTTTGCTAAACTGTTCATGAATTTAACAGTGCTGATTCCCTGTTGGAATATGTCTGCAAACTGATCTCTCTTTTGCAAGGTATTCAACAGTTCCGTGGAGCCACCCACACTCTCTCCAGAACTCTACTGAGCAACTACATCTGGACACTGGCAAAAAAACGAGATGAGGAAAAGCACAGCAGAGGCCAGGGCTGTGATAGCCCATCTCCAACAATGCACTCATCAGTTTGACGGAGCCCGAATTCAAGAGCGAATGATTTCCATTTCAATAGGTCCTCACTGCCTACAGAGTGTATCAAACGCCTTATTCCAGGCCCTAAGTGATCTAGAGTTTTAAAATCCCTTCTCAGTGTTTGATCCCATCACTTCTAATACTTCAATCAAAGTGGACTCCCTCTGCCATTTACGCTCTTACTCATACTAAGCCTCATCTTGAAAGCGTCTCCCTCATCTCTCTCCCTCATCATTCTAAACTGACCCTTTTAAGGGTAAGATCGAAAGCAGTTCCTCTTGAATAACAGTATTCTCAGTCAATGGCAGGTTCTTACTATATCCCAGGTATACATACGTTCACGTATTATCTCATTTAATCTAGGCAACAGCTACTGCCACAGCCACAATGATTATCTCCATAGTAAAGATGAGGTAAGAAACTTGCTGAAGGTCAAACACCAATGAAGAGCTCAGACTTGAACCCAAGAATCCAGAGCAAGCACCCTTTATCATGTACCTACACTCTTATTTCCTGACACTTATCCCAAAGTGCTGTGGACTGAGTTCATTATCTGACTACTGGGTACTGGTTTGGAATGCTTTCGGCTGCTGTTACATAAAACCCAATTTATACTGACTTAATCAATGAGGGGATTTCTTAGTTCACATAATAGTTCTCCAGGGCTGTCAGGTTCTCAAGGAAGCAAACTCTTCCATCTTTCTCCTCCATCAACCTGTGTGTTGGCTTGGCATTCTAATGTTTGCAGCCGCTCCAGAGATCATTGGCGCTCTTCATGTGCCAATCGATGCCTGAAGACAAAGCTTCAAAAACTCCCCAGAACAAAGAATTCTTTCCCACTCCAGAAGTTTCTTTTTTGTGAGGGGATAACCACATACACTCCAGGCCTTTCCTATCCCTAGGAAGGTGGTGTGATTCATTTAACGGGTAAATTTAAAAGAATAACTAGGCAGGACCAGCAGTTGGTGTAGTGGCTATGTCGCGGGACTCCCATGTAGTCGACCACAGTTGGAGTCCCAGACCCAGTGGCTTAAACTCACACCAGGCGTGTGTGTGCGTGTGTGTGTGTGTGTGTGTGTGTGTGTGCCCAAGATCCCAAGGGAAGAATGAAGGAGAAGGGATTATGGCATGGCCGTCCTCCCTGGGAGGTGATTTCTCACTTTCTGTCTCTATGTCTCTCTCTGTCTTTCTGGCGAGCACATGTGCTCTATAGCAAAAACCTCTCAAAAAAAAAAAAAAAAAAGAGAGAGAGAGAAAAGCATAACTAGGCTTGCTTAACTCAGTTCTGCCTTCCCTCCTCTTCTAGGGAGCAAATGAGGGCGTCGTTATGAACATCAGTATTAAAAGAGTACGTTACTGCTTATTAATAGGAAGTTCCACTTGACATAATGCCACATGGACCTATTTTTGCCAAAGTGATAATGAGTGTAACAGTACTGACTCTCACCTCATAACCAAGAGCATACATTTTCCTCTGCCTTTCTAAAGTCATTCTGGCCCAAGTAGCTCTTCTACACAGGAATGCTGGCTCAGCAAAGCTGTCTGGGACCGCCTAGGCCTGCCCAATTCCATGGGTTCCGAATCAGCAACCCACTTGGCTAAGAGAACTAAAGCTATCTCCTCCAACTTAGCTTCATTCTTACAAAATAAACAGATATTTTGACTTTTATAGTCACCCTTTGTTTTCATTCTCAACCTGTTTAGAACTGGGGGAAAGAAGGTGCTGTTTATGGAGGCCCTCTCATTTTTATTTATTTATTTGCTTTTAGATAACATTTAATCACGTGTATCTTTACAGTGTATAACATTTCTTTTTCCAACACAATTACCATGCAAATCAGTCAAGACAAAGACATTACTATACACATCAGCAGCAGCAAATAGCTTTTCATATTTTTTTTGTCAATTAAGCACATTTTTTTAGAGGTTTTTGCTATAGGACGCATGCACTCGCCAGAAAGACAGAGACAGACAGAGAGACAGAAAGCTAGAAATCAACCCCCGGGGGCAGGAAGGGGGGGATGGCCACACCACAATCCCTTCTCCTCCTTTCTCGTCTTAGGATCTTGGGCATGCACGCACATGTACCTGGCGTGAGTTTAAGCCACCGGGTCCAGGACTCGAACCACAGTCAGCTACATGGGAGTTCAGTGACAAAGCCATTACACCAACTGCTGGTCCCAATTAAGCATACTTTTATGTCCTTTTTCTTTCCCTGTTCCCCTTCCTCCCTCTCTCCATTACCCACCCCCATATTACCTCTCTATCCTTACTACTTTTAGTAGCTATCATTGCCCTCCCTGCTACTATGAAGGCCCTTTTTTTTTTGAAGAATTATTTTATTTAACTTTATTTGTTTTAATTTGACCATAACGGGACAGAGAGAGGGAGGGAAAGTGAGAAAGAAAGCTACCAGGTCCAAGACTCAACTGTGGTCGGCCATGTGGGAGTCCAGCGCCCTTAACCACCACTCCACCTGCCGGGCACTCAATCATCTCAGCAGACTGCCCTGCATATCTCACTGGTCGCAGCTAGGTAACACACTCGCTCCTAATCCAGTTCCTGACTCAGGAATATAAACTTCCTGACTAGCTTACAACTAAGATTTGCACACGTCTTGTGAGGGAAAAGGGTGGAAGAAAATCAGGATTCTACCAACACAGAAAAAGGGGAAGGCGGCAGTAGAGTAGGCAGCCAAGGGGCTGCTACTACATGTTGTCCCAGGGGTCCAGCTCATATCTTATGATTCTTATTAATATTCTCCATTGATTCCATCACAAAGTCTAATCCATGGAAGCTGGACAGTTAATGTCTTTGGAATCCAGTTGGATCATTGCTCCTGCACATACCTCTAGCAAATATGCCAGGGAAATGATTCTTCTTAACTACAAATCTGAGGTTCCTTCTGATCTTGATTTCATATCCTTTGGGCCAGATCTCTCTAGATTCTAGGAAAATTCAATACAGTAAGAGTACCAAAGAATAAGTGTCTATTTCTGTTAATAATTCTCTTCTGCTCACTATTACAGAACCATTTCAAGAATGTAAAGTACAGGGAACAATGAAATCTGCTCTCCCATGCACTCTCTCCTCCCTGACCCCTCCCCAACCCATTCAATTTCCCTTTGGAGAAAAGGAATGACATAAATTTAATATATAACCAATCTCAGGAGCTGTCAGGAAAGAACTCACAGGTCATGGCCCAAACTCAAGAGCCTCCTGGGTACTAACAATAAACTGTTTCTTACTGTGAACGCTTTTCCTGTCTCTTCTTCCTTTCATTTAGTTTGTAATCTCTGGGAGCCTAAGAAATTATCACTAAAAGAACTTAAGTGGGACACCAGGAGCTATGCACTTACATTACATAAAATTGCTCAGTGATTTTCTAAAAATTATTTTGTGAAATTTTATGTGTAAGTGTTCCTTTCTGTCACAGAAATAAGATGCCATCCATACAGAATTTTTGAAGCCAACTTTTCTTTAGACATTTGTAATTCAAATTCCAAGACAACATAAGCTAGCTTAACTCAGTTGTCATTTGATATTTGTATATTATCTTTCCCTTAGGAAACAAAGGACTTAAAAAGTAAGTAAACTATAATAAGATAATACCATAAGTTGTCATTAGTGAGTGACAAGTCTATTCTAGGAGATATCTACATATATATATATGCACATGTAAATATACTCTGTATAAACAAACATGTATATACTGTATATAATTTCATTTGCAGCGAAAAGCTAAATACAAACAAAAAACAGTAAAATGACAGAAACTTCTAAAAAATGGTGGGGGAAGCATGTGAAAATTGAGACCTATGATCACGTACAGCTTAGCTTAAGCAAATTAATATGGCTGCCAAGCTCAGCTGCATCTTCTAAATTCAAAACAAAGCATAAGAAATGTGTTTGTTAACTTAAAACATCTGTTCCTACCACAAGACTATGAATAAGAATGAAAATGCACACAGATTATTCATCAATAAAAGGACCAAATCTCTTGTATTATTCCTCTCACATAGTTATTCTGAGAAAATATGAATTTCCAAATGGGAAACTAGAATATCTGATTATGAAATGTATAAGAACTTCAAAGAATCATGTGAGGCATCTACAGCCCTATGGCTGGCACTCAAAGGTACAGAATCCGTCCCTTTAAAGAAATGCATGGGGAAAAATCCTTCCATGTACACTCAAGAGTCTCTTTACTTCTCTAAAGGCTTCCGTGGGGTCACTGGGAAGTAAAGACATTGCAGTGGCTATTAGTGAGCCTATGGGACACCTCTGTGGGACCTGGCCCTAAAGACAGCCACAATGGCTGAAAATGGTGATAATGAAAAAATGGCTGCTCTGGAGGCCAAAATCTGTCATCAGATTGAGTATTATTTTGGAGACTTCAATTTGCCATGGGACAAGTTTTTAAAGGAACAGATAAAATGGGATGAAGGCTGGGTACCTTTGGAGATAATGATAAAATTCAACAGGTTAAACCATCTAACGACAGACTTTAATGTAACAGTGGAAGCATTGAGCAAATCCAAGGCAGAACTCATGGAAATCAGTGAAGATAAAACCAAAATCAGGAGGTCTCCAAGCAAACCCCTCCCTGAACTGACTGATGAGTATAAAAATGATGTAAAAAGCAGATCTGTTTATATTAAAGGCCTCCCAACTGATATAAAAGAATGGTAAGAAGGTAAAGGCAAAATACTAAATATTCAGATGAGAAGAACATTGCAGAAAGCATTTAAAGGGATCAATATTTGCTGTGTTTAAAAACACTGCATCTGCACAGAAGTTTGTAGAGTCCCCTGGTCAGAAGTACAAAGGCACAGAGATGCTAATACTTTTCAAGAAAGATTACTTTGCCAAAAAAAAAAATTGCAGAAATAGGACTAAAAAAAAAAAAAAAAAAATTGCAGAAAGAAGACAGCATAAAGTAGAAGGAAAATTAAAAGCTAAACAAGAGCAAGAAGAAAAACAGAAGCTAGCAGAAGATGCTGAAATGAAATCTCTAGAAGGAAAGACTGTATGCTTGCTGAAATTTTTTGGGTGACTTAGATGACCAGACTTGTAAAGATTTGCACATCCTTTTCTCAAATTATGGTGAAATAAAATGGATAGAGTTTATCAGAGGAGCAAAAGGGGGCATAATTCTGTCTAAAGAAAAAGCCAAGAAAACTCTAGAAAAAAGCCAAAGATGCAAATAATGGCAACTTACAAATAAGGAACAAAGCAGTCACTTGGGAAGTACTAGAAGGAGAGGTAGAAAAAGCAGCATTGAAAAAAATCATCGAAGATCAGCGAGAATCCCTAAACACATGGAAGTCAAAAGGTCGCAAATTTAAAAGAAACGGAAATAATGCTGCTCAGCCTGGGTCTGCTAAAGGAAAAGGACAGTTTCAGGCCAAGAAAACCAAATTCCATAGTGGTGATGACTTTGATGAACATGATCCAGCTCAACCAGTGAAAAGAGCAAGAAACAGCCATGAAAGAACCTGCATCAAAACAACAGAAAACATGGGAACCAGCAGTTAGCGTAATGGCTATGTCGCTGGACTCCCACGTAGTCGACCACAGTTCGCGTCCCAGACCCGGTGGCTTAAAACTCACGCCGGGTGCATGTGCGTGCGTGCCCAAGATCCCGAGAGGAGAATGGAAGAGAAGGGATTGCAGCGTGACCATCCCCCCTGGGGGGTGATTTCTTGCTTTCTGTCTCTCTGTCTCTGTCTGGCGAACACACGCGCCCTATAGCAAAAATCTCTCCAAAAAAAAAGAAAAAAAAAAAAAAAACAGAAAACATAAAATGCAGTGGTGACCAGTAGTTTAGTGAACAAATATTTTATTCATTTTAATTAAGTTTAAGCTGCCTTTTGTCTTCGAAGCCTTGTAAAAAGAAAACCAGATTAGGTCCACTTCAATGTCCACCTGTAAGAACCAGAACATATTTTGTTGTTTAACTTGTCTTTTTGTTTTGTTACCCTCATGGGAATTTTTTTTTAATGTACAGTTCTGTTTGTGTTATTCAGATAATTCAAATGTCAGGAAGACTTTCTGCTAAATTGCTTTTGTAATATGAGAATATATTAGTATAAACTAATAAAATATAGACTGTATCAAAAGGCTTCCTTGGAAAATCACATAGGTCTAACCTGCAGTTCACACACTAAACACCCCAATTATTGGGTCCTCGGAAAAGTCATGATGCATTTTTAAACAGAAAAACAGAAAAACACATCATGATTTTCCAACAACCCAATGTAAGAGCCCTTGGAAACATCTAGACCAAGCCATTACTATCTCATTTCTAATTCTGTTTGTCTAGACACAACCTGAATCTCTCTAGTCAAAGAAAAGTTCACTACATTGCTACATTTATGCCAGCAGCCAATACAGTAATACCGTGTTGCAAAATAAATAAAGTTTTTACCACAAAATAAGTACATTTTAATGAGTGCCCTCACCACTTAAAAGCATTATTATTCAGTATTTAAAAATAAATGAAGTACCAGAGGCATTAAAAAAAAAAAGATGAATTCTTGTTAAGCTATAACTAAAAACAGCAATATTCTACAATACCCTTAAGGGAAATTAAGAAATGGCTGATTACATTGCTCTCTCTCTGGGTGCTTCTACAGGATATCAAGTACTCTCCCCAGAGCTGAGAAGTTCCACTACTGGGATGGTAGATACGAACCAGAATTTATGAAGTGTTTGGTGGGACTCTGAGCATTCCATAGGGAAAACTTCCAAATTTTCTTCATTTCTTTTCTTCAAAAATTTTCTTGAGCATGTTGATGAATACCAGAACAAACACAATGCTGAGACCTTTTCATTTCTATGGGGCTATCTCTTTCATTTATAGGTTTCAATTAAAAGAAAAATTTTAAAAAGACTACAGTGGACCATTTTTACAGACTGAACAGCTTTAACTGTATTCCAATACCTTCCTTAATCCAAATAAATAAAGACAACAGATTAGACCAGTATTCTCAATGTTTGTCTACTAAACAATAGATAATAATAATCTATAAACAATAGATAACATTCTCATGAGTACACCAGACGTTAATAAAACATTACAAAACAAATATTTTGTAAAAATGTTAATGTACTATGTAAAATTGACTGCAGGTGATTCCCCAGCTGTAACTCTATCCCTTTTATGCAAGAATGCATAGTAGGCCCAGCAGTGTAGCTCACCTGATCATTGATGCCAGCAGGCCCAGGCTACTTGGGAGGTCCGGGTTCATTTCCCAGCCCACCTTGAAAAGCCAAGTGCAATGGCACACACCTGTCATCCCAGCTAGCAGGGAGGCTGACAGTATGATTGTGACAGAGACCCTGTCTTTAAAAAGTATTAGGTTTTGGGAAAGTCATAACACAGTTTTGCACAGAAAAACACATCATGACTTTCTCAACAACCTAATAAATACATAAATAAAACATCAAACATATGTGCATGCGTGCACACCCACACACATTAAAAAAGAAAGAGACCTCACAATACGAGGAGAGTAGTGTTGTATTAGAGATGACCTTAAAACTGCCCAAATTACATACATAAATAGCAAACTCAGCCACCACCACACATTACTTGTCACCTTTCTCATGACTACTCAGGACACTGGAGTACGTTTCCACTCAGGATGAGAACCATTTCTGGAGTTCTATTTCAAGATTCAGTACTAGAATATGTTAAGAATTTTAAAGTTCTCTAAAGGTGCCCTGTCCAATACAGTGGCCATGGGTACCTATTTCAATTTTTATTTTAATTCATTGAAATTAAGCACAATGTAGAATCCAATTCCTCAGTGTCACTTGCCATATGCCAAGTGCTCAATAACCACATGTGTTTTGTGGCAACCATATTGGGCAGCAGAAAGTTCTGTTGGCCAAGACTGCATGGAGGGACTTTGGAGAGGAGCTAATCTAACTCTCATCTTACACAAATTTAGAAACTGACATCTCGACTCATTCATGTGATGTATTCTGTGCTATATAGCTACTAATTACAGAGCTGGGACCTGCACCAAGATACCCTGGTCTCTATCATTCAGTTGTTTCCATACCAATATTGTGTTGCCCCTCTGATGGTCTAAGAGCCTGCTCCTTGTCAAGCATGGTTCTGGGTTGTCAGGAAAAATCATGACGCATTTTTCACAGAAAAATATGTTATGGGGGCCAGCAAGTGGTGTGGTGGTTAAGGCGTGCTGTATTCTCACATGGCAGATCACAGTTTGAGTCCCAGACCTGGTGGCCTTCTTTCTCTCTCTCTCTCTGGTTAAAAAAAAACTGCTGTTCCTCCCCCTCCCTGTGTAAAAAAAAAAAAAAAAAAAAAATGGACCAGCAGTTAGCATAATGGCTATGTCGCTGGACTCCCATGTAGTCGAACGCAATTCGAGTCCCGGACCCAGCATCTTACAATTCACGCTGGGCATGTGTGCGTGCGCGCCCAAGACCCTAAGAGGAGAATGAAGGAGAAGGGATTGTGGTGTGGCCATTCCCTCTGGGGGGTGATTTCTCACTTTCTGTCTCTCTGTCTCTGTCTGGCGAGTGCATGCGCCCTATAGCAAAAACCTCTCCAAAAAAGAAAAAGTATTAATAATAAATAACTCTAATATTTTTTTTAAAAAGTCATGACTTTCCCAACAACCTAACAAATTCTTTCATAAGCATGTTCTCAGTCAATCAGTGCATGAATCCTAGGAAGAATACAGTTACCACCATACAGAAGACAGAATTGAGCTTCAACTATTAAAGTATCTTACCTGAGGCCACATAGCAAGTATGAAATGGTACGAAGATTAAAACTTCAAAGATTAGATTTTTGACTTTATTATATTATGAGGATGTCTTCAAAAGTTCATGGAAAATACATAGTATAAATAAAACTATACACAGATTCTACAATCTGTGTATACAAAATAAACATATACTTTAATTCTATTGTGCCACAACCTTCTTGAACTACCTTCATATAGACTAAACATTCCTCACTTTTTATTATTCTTGGAAAAAAAACGTTCTTCCTTTCAAACTAGCTACAAGTTAGTGCCTTATGATTCCTGTGTCAAGATTTGTCAGCAAAATTATTTCAAGTAGGAAAACTGACAGTTAACACTTTTATTTATTTATTTATTTATTTATTTATTTATTTATTTATTGCTATAAGGCACATGCACTTTCTAGAAAGAGAGAAAGAGAGAGAGGGAGGGAAAGTGAAAAATCACCTCCCAGGACAGATGGCCACACTGCCACCCCTTCTCAGGGTTTTGGGCAGGCATAAACATGCACCTGACATGATTTTCAAGCCAACGGATCTGGGACTTGAACTGCAGTTGGTGAAGTGGGAGTCCAGGACCTTAGCCACTACACCACTTATTGGCCCCAACTTAACACCTTTAATCTAGAGAAGTCAAGCAGCACCATTCCCCTCTGCCAATCACAATTGCTTTCTATCAACAATAGCAGTGCATCCTAACTGAGCCTGAGACCAAGGACTTCATGTTGACTCCTCTAACCTTCACAGCAACCCAGCAAAGTACGTCCATAGTTGACTTCCATTTTACGGATGTAAAAGTTTGAGATGAAAAGTCAAGACACCCAACCCCAGGAAGAATTTAATCAGGAAGTGTTTGCTTGTGGTGACGCAACATGAAAGTTAAATTCTTTTGGAAAAGATCAGGAGATAAGTAAAACCTCTGAAATAAAAAACATATTTGCCTCTTCACACTGGATGCCCTTGCCACACTTAAACATATTAACTAGGTAAGTTTTCCTCTGACGGATTTCTGATATAACACAGTCTCACTCTCTTCTACAAGCACTGACTTTAAAAAGTCTTGCAAACCTAGGGGTACATGGGTATTGTAAGAGAGGCACACCCCAAACAGATTGTTCAGTGTTTCTCAAAGTATTTGTAGACCCTTCTGGTAATTTCTGACTTGAAAAATGGAAAGAAAAGGAAGGCAAGGAAGACAGCGTTAAAGAAAGGAAAGGGAGAGGGCCAAAGTCAGTATATAACCAAGGGATAGAAACATGTGGCTTAAGAGCACACCTTCCCAGAACACACTGCAAGTCCATAGGGTTGGGAAATTGGCCCAACTATAGTGGCGCTTGCTGGTAAGACTTTACTGCTTAGCAGGCTAAGGTAAGGCCATATGGGAGGCCTGGGTTCAATTCCCAGTCCTACCTAAAAAGTCGGACGCAGTGATGCACACCTGTAGTCCCAAGTGGGGTAGAGGGACTCAGGTAGGAGGGTCACGACAGAGAGAGACCCTTTCTCTAATAATGAAATAAATGTTGAGAAATACAACACATGGTATATGTGTTTATGCTATATGGACACACACACATGCACACACACACACGCACACACATGCACATGTGGACCACAAAAAGTTCATGGAAAGATGGAATTGAAGTTTATTTGGGTGTAAAAATATTTGTTGAAATCCAAGCAACATTTTTTGTAACATACATGTCTTCATGAACTGCTCTGTAAACCTCTTATATATTTACACCCATATATACATATATAATATAGTACTATTGTTATATATTTTTTTAAGATGAAATGACATTTTGAACATTTCTTGCACTGTGTGGTGGATTTAGTACACATGAGTGCAATGGGGAGAGGTGAGCCAGGGACAGCTGGCTTTTGCCAGAGGTCAGAGACAGAAACTGGCAGAGACAACTGCATGGCAGGTGGAGCAGGGAGGGAGGCACAGAGGGCTGAAGGTGAAACAAATGAGCCATACCCAGAGACAACCAGCAGACTGGCTGGGCTGACTGGACGGCTTTAGAGTCAAACCAGACTTGAACCCTCTCTGCCGCTAGCATCTACTAGGTATGTAATTTTGGACAAATAACTTAAAATTTATGAGCCTTAGCTTCCTTATCTAGAAAGGCAACACCTGTGCACTGGGATGGTTGACGTATTAAGTCCACTCTTGTTTTTTGTGGTTTTACTACAGAGAAATTTTGTTACAGCAGGAAAGCACATGCCAGTCATTGTAGCTGGGTATCTTCCCCACACTGTCTTCATCGTTTTGTTGTCTGTTCTCCTTTCACATAGAAGGTTGTGTAACTTGCCCTAGGCGACAGATCTGGCTGGCAGCAGAGGAAGGATCAGAACCAGGTCTGACAAACTACCAAGGCCACTATATCGGGCAGCTTCCGAAGCAACAAGTGGTGAGATTGACAAGATAACAGTGAAGAGAATCCTCCCAGAATGGGTTGAGAGTCAGTGCTAAACTTAGCAGCAAGCACCTAAATCCATATTCTATCTGCTTGCTATGTTTCACAAATTCTTCTGAGTGAAGCGGATGCTTTGCCATTTCAACTAGACCTACCTTCGTTTTTGGTTACTCACCTGGGAGAGTCAGTAGGGTTAAGAGCTCTACATCCCTGTGCATGTCCTCATCACAGAATGGGGAGTCTGGACTACAGCATTTCCGAGGTTACTTCTACCTCTAAAACGGTGAGTGTGTGCATAGATTTACAAAACTTGGGAAAGGAACACCAAACCACCCTCATCACAGCTAGCTCTGGAGTATAAAGCCTCTTATAATTCTGCCTTTTCCCCCCAAGAAAACTGTCTATTCGGGGAATCCTAGAAGAGTATATAAATATTCTTAAACTCTATTTTTATTCAAAATACATACACATACATGCAGGTCTCCAATTCCCTCGATGCAGCGTCAACACTAGGTCATGTGGAGATGGAGCAGCAATGAATATGCAATTAACTAGGTCCACAATACACCCCTACCATTTCCAGTGTCAATGTGCTTAAGGTGGAAACAGAAGTTAAAACGCTTTTAGGCTGCAAATAAACCTAGAAGCAAAGTCGTCATAGATTTTCAAGTTTTTTTCTCCCATTCTTTAGAGCTGTTCCTCCCACTCTTAATTTGACAGCAAGTGTTTAGTGACTCACCTCTATGGAGTCTTTAAAAAGTATTCAACAGTTTCCCTAGAAACAAGAACATTACTTCTTTCGCATTCTCGTTGCGGCAGTTTAATTAAACCATAAGTCAGATGTTGTCGTTCCCCTTCTCTAGCATCTCCAAGTCTCACCTACCTCACAGAAAGGACACACTGAAGTCCCTGTAGGCTCGAACCTGCCCACCTCTCTGACTGCATCTCCTGCAGCCTGCCCCTTTCATGGTGCTCAGCCCCCCTGAGCTCCACACACCTCCTCAGTGGCCAAGCTCCTGCTCCACAGGTGGTGTCTGCTGCTCCCCATCACCAGATTCTCTTGGATATCCACAGACTGGTCTTATCATTTTTTTTTCAGGTCTTTGTTCAAATGTTCTCTTATCAAAGAAGCCTTCCCTTATCACCCTGCTTAAGTAGTCGCCCTAGTTCCCTGCTGAGACTTAATGATCGCCCTCTGCTCACCTTACTTTTCTCTGCAACACACCTAGCTGACATTCTAGATAGTTTACTCTGAATTTTTTAAAATAATTATTTTATTTAACTTTATTTATTATTATTATTTTAATTAGAGGGAGACAGGAAGAGAGAGAGGGAAAGTAAGGAAACAAGCCACCAGGTCCAGGATGTGAAACATGGTCGGCCATATGGGAGTCCAGTGTCTTTAACCACCACAGCACCTGCCAGCCCCTACTCATTAGAATTGGAGCTTCTTTGGGGGGGGGGGGGGGCTGCATAAGACAAGAGCACTGGGACTGGTCAGGCCATGGTATGGAGGGGAATAAGGTCACCCGTTCAATGCCATTGGCTACACAGTCTCTTCTGCCATAGGGTGGGCACCATCACACCCTACACAGTCTCTTCTTATAACTTGATCAAACTCACCTTTTCAATTACTTTATGTTTCCATATTCAAATGTACAATAACACACAGAAAAGTAGAATCTAGAAGATGGTGTAGCCACTTTTCTTCAGATACAGGTCGGATAACAGAAAGAAGCAGGTCATCTTGTTCTGGTCTACCCTTTAAAGGTCCCTTACTCTTAGGAAACCCCTTCATCTCTCATTCTTGGTCTTCCATTAAAAAGGGAAGGTATAAAATAATACAAAGCCTTGAGGCCAGCAGGTGGCTTGGTAGTTAAGGCACTGGACTACCACATGGTCAATTACAGTTTGAATCCCAGACCTGGTGGTTTGTAGATCATACCTGGCACATGTGCGCGCATGCCCAAAATCCCAAGAGGACTATAGAGGAGAGATGGTGGCGTGGCCATCCTTCCAGGGATGATTTCTCACTTTCTCTCTCTCTCTCTCTCTGACTCTCTCTAGCAAGTACACACACCCTGTGGCAAAAACCTTATTAAAAAAAAAAAAAAAAGGCCTATTTCACTGGTCAATCGTAAGTTTCAGATGAAACAATGGCCATGAAAAAAAATTGAAACTTATAAAGCACTCTATACATGAAGCAATCTTCTTTATATTAATGTCAGTAACAGACTTGTCTATAAAATCAAACTGATGATGTACTTTAAAGTCCTTTGATTTTGAAATGATTCCTAAAAGGTATTTAAGAATAAACAGAAAGAAAAGTCTGCTGCTAAGCACATGGGATGAGAAAGAAAAGGGAAATGCCTTTTTCTTGATTCTCTAATAGAAAAATATAAAGAAGAAAAAAATATACGAATCTCCAGAACAATAACTATAACATATACAGGTTCAAGAATATTACTGTGAATACCTACAATTACCAAGACTCTTGGGTACTTCACATATTCCTCGTCTATTTCAACAGCACAAGGATAATCTGAGATGACTTATTAATATCACATGTGTCAGTAGCAAGTTGTGATGTAAATGGGCAGATCCTTCCTAGCCATCTGAGTTCTGTTTTATTATAGCATTTATTAAACCAAAATAAAAAAGTGGTGAAGAATGACTTGTCACACCATTTATTAGAGTTGATGGAGTGTAGACAGTCTTTTCAATAAGTCTTTAACACACTGTTATGCACCAAAGTACATTATTAATGAAAAAAGAAATGCATGAGACTTGCATCAGCTCTTCCCCCAAGTCATTCTGACATTAAATTCAAAATCGATTCTACCCTAGATGGCAAAGGTTCAGAGATAAAATGTCAATTTGTTGGTTGTTTACCAAAACTTAAGTTTATAATTCAAGGCAACCATCGGGAATCCTCCCTAGTCTACTGAATCTAATAATCCTACTTTTTTGAAGGGAGATTCAAAGGAGGAAGCGAATGCAACAGGAAGATAAACAAATTGTGCCCTAGTTTGTATCTGACAAGAGTGTGGGATCTAATTTTCTCTCTGATTGAAAGAACACAAAGGAAAGCCACAGAATGCAAATTGTGTTTTGGGTGTTTGAACTTCTCTCCCAATACCTGAGTATCCGAATGGAACTAATTCGCTCTGTAAAAGGTATTAAGTAATTGAGCATGATTGTGAAGGATGAGGGATAATCCTCAAACTGTGAGGGAAAATAAACATATTTTACAATGATAGGGTCACCTCGCTCACTCAATAACCTCAATCAAGCATTTTACATGCAAAAGAAATAAATCAAATATATTAAGGATGACCTACCACCAACAAGGAACCCTGATAGACACAAGCACCTGTGGGGGAAAAGAAAACAAGAATTAATAAACCAACAGGCATTGCCCCGGTAGGCTTACCACCAAAACTGCATCTACACGCACCATAATTAGCAAATTGTTTTTTCCAAAATCTTAAGTCTGAGCATTCTTCCCTGGGGAAATAACTCCATATACCAAAACAACATTTCTTGGACACACATGAGGGAAAGCATCATTAAAACTTCTCATTTGAATTTAAAAATAAATAACTTTGTGAGAGCACACCATAAACACACTGTCTGTTTTCTTTTGTGATAAGTCATCAAAGCCTCCATAATCCAGTCCCAGTTTACCTGTTTGGGCTTCTTCTGCCACTCTTTGCTTACCCAAATTCTTCACTCCAACCCAGGAGGCCAACTGAGGATCCCCTGCTCTATGTTCATGTCTCAGTGCCTTTGTTCATTGTCATTTCCTACAGGAGAGTCGCTTGGTCTATTCAAGCCTCGGGAGCTTGATCCCATCTCCTTCATGAAACTTGTCCAGCCTACAGGATTATTTATGCCCTTCCCCTTTGAACTCATGGCACGATGGGCCTGCCTCATCCATTTGTTTGTTCATTCTTGCATATTCCTCATGGTATCCTTGCTAAGGTCATAGAAACATGGCACCTATACACCTACACACCCGTACACCTGTACACTTGTACACATACATACCTGCACACCTAAACACCACCACACTCTACACACCATACACACTTAGGAACGGGACTGCTTTCTACTGCTTTATATCCCCCTCCCCCCCCAATGTAGGTATTCACTTAGGTATCTGGTGGATTAATACAAAACACCCATTTCATGCCTTTAACACCCTATGTTCCACTTTATATAGAGTAAACCATTCTATAAAAAAAATAATTGTAAGGCCAGCCAGTGGAACGGTGGCTAAGGCAGCTGGATCCCACATGTCTGGCTGACTGTACGGTTCAAGTCCTAGACCTTGTAGCTTGAAAATCACGCAGTACACGTAGCATGCATGTCCAAAAGCCCAAGAGGAGAATGAAAGAAAAGGGATAAGGGCGTGGCCATCCCCCCAGGAAGGTGCTTTCTCAATTTCGCTCTCTCACTCTCTCTCTGTGTCTCTCTGATGAGCACATGTGCCCTATACCAAACTAAACTAAACTAAACTAAACTAAAATAAAATAAAATAAAATAGAATTTTAGTTCATGAGGAAAGAAAAGAGACTCTTCTATTGAGTTTATGACCTCCATGACTCTTTTTATCCCCTTTACATTCCACTTTTTTCCGATGGGCTGCTTATGAACTGATACATCTTTATATTTTCCAGTCATTAAGCACCAAATGAGAAACAACAGATGATTTGTTTCTGAATGGAAAAGGCTGAATTTGAATGGGACAGCCTCCATGTTCTGAATAACTAGCATACGATAAAATAAATCTCTATGTTTTATATTTCAACACAACATAAAATTGCAATCTGAATTTTCAAATGTATACACACATTCTCAACTGATTTTTGAGCAGCAAAACGCAAATTTAATCTTGAAACAGGTGGGCAGTGTGCTATCAGCTAGCCTCCTGGAACTTGACGCTGCAAAACGGAGTAGAATAGCATACAGACATCATGGTGGAAGCACGCCTTGACAGTGTGCCGCAGCTGGTTTTATACACACACACACACACACACACACACACACACACATATATATATCTCCACATAAAGGTTTTTTCCATAGTGTGCTCACTGAAGAGAGACAGTGAGAGGGAAAGTGAGAAATCACCCTCCAATGGGGAGGCCATGCTGCAATCCCTTCTCCTCCATTCTCTCAGGATGTTGGTACACACATACGTGTACACATATGCACACACTCGCAGCGTGATTTTCAAGCAGCCAGGTGTGAGATTAGCACCACAGTCAGCCACATGGGAGCCCAGTGTCTAAACCATTATAACATCAGCTGGCCTCAGTAAGGATACATTTTAACACAGAGCTTATCTTTACCAGATCATTCATGAAGCCTCAAAAATATTACCTTCCCAGGAAAGGACTGGTTTACCTTCTCCTTAATAACAGAATTAAGAACAATCTTTAAAGAAAATGAGATGAATATGCTTGGGTTTGAATAAAAGATCTCTATTGGCAAATTTATTGAAATGACTTTTATGTTCCTAACATTGAAATAAGAATGACTTAAAATAAAACGCGAGAAAAACCTTCTTAACTGTCTAATGTTTCCTTAAGAAATCCTGTTCCAGGGACCAGCAGATAGTATAATGGTCACGTTGCTGGACTCCCACATGACTGACTGCAGTTTGAGTCCCAGACCCTGCAGTTTGAAGCTCATATCAGGTGAGTATGCGTGCATGTCCAAGATCCCAAGGGGAAAGTGGAGGAGAAGGGATGTGGCATGGCCATCCCTCCTGGAGGGGTGATTTCTCACTTTCTGTCTTTCTGTCCCTCCAGCGAGCACATATGTCCTATGGCAAAGATCTCTCTAAAAAAAAAAAAAAAAAGAAGAAGAAGAAGAAAGGAAGAAATCTTGTTCCAAAGTGTTTCAGCCTATAGTACGTTGTTTATACACACATATATAAAACCAAAATCACATATATCCTAAATAGAGGTATCAACACAATTCACTTTCTAAATTACATATATAGACAGATTTAATTACTTCTGTTTTTCTCTCTTTTTTTTTTTTTTTGGAGAGATTTTCACTGTAGGGCGCGTGCGCTTGCCAGACAGACAGAGAGAGACATAGAGACAGAAAGCGAGAAATCACCCCCCAGGGGGGATGGTCACGCCGCAATCCCTTCTCCTCCATTCTCCTCTCGGGATCTTGGGCACGCACGCACACGCGCCCGGCGTGAGATTTAAGCCACCGGGTCCAGGACACAAACCGCGGTCGACTACGTGGGAGTCCAGCGACATAGCCATTACGCTAACTGCTGGTTCCCGATTTAATTACTTCTAATGTCGAAAAAATTTTTAATAAAAGGCTGGCCTCGCTGCACAGTGGTTAAGCACTGTATATTTGGAACCAGATCCCACATGGCCAACCATGGTTCAGATCAGTCTCAGTGACTTGAAAACTATGCCAAGACATACATGTCATACATGTGTGTATGCCCAGAGTCCTGATGGGAAGGAGAAATGGAGGAAAAATGATTGTGGGGAGACCATGCCCCATTGAGGGAGTGCTCCCTCCTCCTTTTTGTGTGTGTGTGAGTGTGTGTGTGTGTGTGTGTGTGTGTGTGTTTCTCTCTCTCTGATGAATTCACAGACTCTCTGACAATTCCAGAAAGCAAATAAAGATTATCAAATTTAACAAATTTGACCTTTGGAACACACAAACAAGATTTAACTTTTAGATGAAACAGACAAAATGTAATATTTACAAGACCATCCTGTAATAATTTTATTGTCCTCCTCTATTACCTTCCAAAATCAATTTCTTCTCAAAACTCCAAAAGAAATGAGCATCAAGAACTATCCAAGCACCACATCCAAAACCAATTTCTGGAAGGTGAGACACACTTGAGAAACTCACCACAATGTGAAAAAACAAGGCAGGCTTGCGTGAGGCACTACGTCCACACTCGGTTAAGCCAAACATCTGCTAGAGACTCGAGTCAAAAACGTGTGTAGCTGCTGATAAACGCTGTCATTCGGAAAAGGAAATAACTCAATTTGGGTCACTCTATGATGTACAATTCCAACAGAAATAAGCTTTGCCCACGAGAGTTTTCCTAAAACAGAACAGCTCTTCCCGGAAGGCAGCTATGAGAACGAGTCTCCATTAATATGGTTTCCAAAATCTCATTTCTACTCTCCTGAGAAAATTAAGCAAGCATTCCAGTGTGATGCCCAGTCCTATCAAACATTTAGCACCACCCAGTGCCAGAGGCGGTCATCCAAAGCAAGCACGTTTCTCCCACACGCATGCACGTGGCGTCCCCACCAGCAGATGAAGCCGGGAGGTTTGCTGGCACTGGGCACTGGGTGCAGCTTCCGGCTGAGAACCGGAGCAGAGGCCTTTTCACTAACCATCGAGTCACATAACGTGGAAAACAAAGGTGCCCTCTAACGCATCCATTTTTTTTTTCTCCAGGGGTACTACATGAGTTACATTTATGGCTTTAGCTGAACTTTAAAGGAGCTCCTGATCAAGGTGAATGCTGAGAAATGGTGCAGATCTATAACAGAAGGAGAAATGGGTCTTCTTCAAAGGAAAACTGAAGAAACTAGAGAAAACAGGAGTAGAGTTCTCTAATCCAGAACACTGCTAGTTTCAAGGCACGGGATATCGAGATACCCTGCAACCTGGGTTCCAACACCCCATGGCCTTGAGAAAGTACATGAAGTTCTGCAGGGTGGAGGAATTTACAGCATCAAGGAGTCCAGGGACCAGACAGTGGCCTGATGATAAAACACGAAGCTCTTCGAGGCACTTCCACACGGGAAAGTTCCTCGTACAAGCCTGTATCCAAACACCTCCCTAGTTATGCCAGGCAAATGCCTGCCCATGATCTGGGGCTGGCTGAAGGCTGGGGGTGGACTGGGAGGCAGTGCTGTTGGTGTGTGCGCTCTCTCTCTCCCTCTGGGGAGAAATAAATAAGTAACTTTAAAGAGAAAAAGAGAGAAGCTAGCAGCACTGGACTTCCACATGGCCAAACATGGTTCATGATGACTTGAAAATCACTCTGTGTGTGTGTGTGTGTGTGTGTGTCTCCAAAATCCCAAGCAAAGAATGGAAGAGAAGGGATTGTGGTATGGCCATCCCCCCTAGGGGATGATTTCTCACTTTTCCCCTCACTGTCTCTGTTTGTCTCTCTCCCACAAGCATGCACCCTATGGCAAAAACCTAAAAAAAAAATAAAAATAAAAATAAATTTAAAAATAGAGAAGAAAGAAGCCCAGATCCTGAGACCTGGGCTGTTCTTCCTATGTGGCTGACTCTCTTCTTACAGGACATATAGGCACCATGCTACTGCATAAAATGTAAACAAGTCAACATCTGCTTTTAAACCCTTTTGCACATTATAATATATTCTTTTAAGAGATGCCTGTATAAAATCTAATATTTTTAGAGAAAATCTGCAATATAACTTGCACCAATATTTACATTCTGAAACTACTCACTGTAAGAACTGTAACTGGTAAATTGAGTAAATGAAAGAAGTGAAACCCAAGCACCACGAAATGTCAGACTCATTAGTTCAAAGACATAGTGGCAAATACAGCCATTAAGATATGAAGAGATCTGGAGAGCACAGTGTCACAAAAACAGGACTCATTAGGAACAAGCAGCCACAAGTTGGCATTTAAATGTTCAAGCTTTATGTCATGTTATAATTCAGCATATGGCTGTGTACACTGTGGAATAGTTAAAACAGAATCGTTTTCTAGACTGACAGGACAGCTCATGTCCTGATTATTGTCAACTAGGATTCCGATCAATTAATCGAGTAGTTAAAATGAAAATGGGCCAACTGTTTTTGAACTATTGTAAGATCTGGGACAAGGCCCCAACTCTGCCATGTGGTAGCCCCCTCCCCTCTTCTTAGCCATGCAGTGGAGAGTGTTTTACGACTCTTGCATCTGAGTAAAATGGAGGGGTAGTGCCACCCACGTCCATAGCAGTGAATAGGGATGGCTGTGTCTCCACTAAAGGATGGATGTGGGGAGGGCAATACCCAGAATCCGATCTCCAGAAAAGAAGGGACGTGTAATATGCAAGAAATAACTGCCTATGCCAATAAACTGCCTCTTTATTTCCACAGGCAGATAACTGCAAAAACCAAAGATATGAAATTGTAATCAGTATCTAACATTTCAATACTCGGAAACCCACCAAGGACCAAATATTCTCATATCCCTACAGCTATGAGAAGTCTTCAAAAAGTTTATGGAGGGGACCAGCAGATGGTGTAATGGTTACATCACTGGACTCCTAGGTTGAGCCGTGGTTCAAGTCCTGGACCTGGCAGCTTAAAACATGCCGGGGAGAAGGGATTGCACATCCCCTTGGGGATGATTTTTTGCTTTCTTTCTCTCTCTGTCTCTCTGGCAAGTGCATGTGCCCTATAGCAAAAATCTCTCAAGAATAAAACAAAAATAAAAAAGTTTATGGAAGACTGGCCCTATTCAGGGAGTCTAGTGGTTAAGGGAACCAGATCCTACATGGTCAACCACAGTTCAAAGTCTGCCCCGATGGCTTGAAAATCTCCTTGGGCACATGTGCATGCGTGTGTGCTTCAAATCTCAATGGGACGGAGAAATGGGGGGAAGAGATGATGGTGTGACCATGCCCCATTGGGAAATGCTTTCTCCCTCTCCCTCCATCTCTCTGGTGGACACAGACACTTCTGGCAAACAAACAAACAAAAAAAGTTCATGGAAAACATGTGCTATGAAAAAACTATGCACAGAGTTCAAAAAAAATTTACACCCAAATAAATTTATATTTTAGTTTCATTTTTTTTTCCATGACGTTTTTGAAATCCCTTTGTATGTTCCTGGTAGTAACAATTTCTGGTTATGCAAACTCCTCAAGGCCAAGTACTACAGGGTTGTTTATGTTTTTTGATGTCTGTATCCTCCTACCACATATAATCTCACACATAAACTCTCAATAAAGTTTTGTGACAGGAAAGACAAGAGAGAGAGGCTATCTTTTCCAGCCAACATCTCCTCTTCCATAACACTAAATTTAAGGTACTGAGTCCCTCACCCAAGGGATTCTGCAGCCAAGAGTGAAACCAAATACGATGATCCACCCATAAATAAAATGCCCAATCAAATGATCCTTTTCAATGGAATCTGTTGCTAGTGTTTATAGGAAAAGGCTGGGAGATTGTGGGGTTGTCTAAAATTGCATGGAGAGTGACGGGACACAGACCAGAGCTCAGTTGTCTTAATCTCCATTTCAACAATCTTTCTCAAGCCAACTCTTCTATCCACTGTAACTTCTGTCATATAATTTTCACATGGCAGTGTAACTTGAGTTTCTCCAGAAAATGCCATCGCAGAATTTCTCTGACTCAAAATGACAGAGTGATGTTAGCCATGTTAGAAATTTCTCTATGGGGGCCAGCAGTTCACATGGTGGTTACGGAGCTGTCCATTTCAACAATCTTTCTCAAGCCAACTCTTCTATCCACTGTAACTTCTGTCATATAATTTTCACATGGCAGTGTAACTTGAGTTTCTCCAGAAAATGCCATCGCAGAATTTCTCTGACTCAAAATGACAGAGTGATGTTAGCCATGTTAGAAATTTCTCTATGGGGGCCAGCAGTTCACATGGTGGTTACGGTGCTGTACTCCCACGTGGCCAACTGCAGTTCAAGTCCTCTACCTGGCAACTTGAGAATCACACTGGACATATGTGCATGTGTGCCCAAAATCCCAGGAAGAGAATGGAAAAGAAATTGAGGCGTGGCCACCTCCTCCCCCAAGAAGTGATTTCTCACCTTCCCTCTCATTGTCTCTCTCTCTGTTTCTCTCCAGAAAGCACATGCACACTATGGAGGGGAATTTTTTTTTTAAATAAATTTCCCTTATGATTTCTTGATTTTATTTAACTCTCATAGTTTTCCAATTTAACAACGTAAGGCAATGTAAAAGTGACATTTACATTGCTGCCAACAATTTGCTTGAGACAAGAGAGAGAGGCTATCTTTTCCAGCCAACATCTCCTCTTCCATAACACTAAATTTAAGGTACTGAGTCCCTCACCCAAGGGATTCTGCAGCCAAGAGTGAAACCAAATACGATGATCCACCCATAAATAAAATGCCCAATCAAATGATCCTTTTCAATGGAATCTGTTGCTAGTGTTTATAGGAAAAGGCTGGGAGATTGTGGGGTTGTCTAAAATTGCATGGAGAGTGACGGGACACAGACCAGAGCTCAGTTGTCTTAATCTCCATTTCAACAATCTTTCTCAAGCCAACTCTTCTATCCACTGTAACTTCTGTCATATAATTTTCACATGGCAGTGTAACTTGAGTTTCTCCAGAAAATGCCATCGCAGAATTTCTCTGACTCAAAATGACAGAGTGATGTTAGCCATGTTAGAAATTTCTCTATGGGGGCCAGCAGTTCACATGGTGGTTACGGAGCTGTACTCCCACGTGGCCAACTGAAGTTCAAGTCCTCTACCTGGCAACTTGAGAATCACACTGGACATATGTGCATGTGTGCCCAAAATCCCAGGAAGAGAATGGAAAAGAAATTGAGGCGTGGCCACCTCCTCCCCCAAGAAGTGATTTCTCACCTTCCCTCTCATTGTCTCTCTCTCTGTTTCTCTCCAGAAAGCACATGCACACTATGGAGGGGAATTTTTTTTTTAAATAAATTTCCCTATGATTTCTTGATTTTATTTAACTCTCATAGTTTTCCAATTTAACAACGTAAGGCAATGTAAAAGTGACATTTACATTGCTGCCAACAATTTGCTTGTGAAAATTCATGTTCTTGATAAATAAAATGTAGATTTAGAAAGTTGTAATTGACTACAAATAAGGCAGCACATGCCAATCTCTTTTTGTCCATGCTTGATGAATGGCAGAAGTCTCTTAGACCTATCAGCATAGTCTACTTCTTCATTTAGTAAATGACAGAACTGCTGCCCAAAGAAGTGAGATGGTTCATTCAAGGTCAGTCAGCTAATCACAGAGGCCAACCTACCAGTTAATTCAAAATAGTGTGATTCAGCAATACTTGCTCATCTGACCAATATTTCGGGACACTGACTGTGTATGGCAAGCTAAGCTGGAGCTGCAGGAGTGAGCAGGAGCCCTGCTCCCCCTCGGTAAGCATCCAGCTAAGTAAGGAAGAACACGCTCTTACGACGGCTACAATAGTGGAAGGTATACCAGATGTACGTATGACATGATCTCTGAGAACTAAGAAGGAAATAATCAATTCTGCTGTGAGCTGGTTAGCAAAAATATCACAGAGCATGTCCCATCAAGAGAGGCACATACTTGAATGTTTCTTCTTCATTTAAAAATAATAATTCCCCAGGCTAATGGTAAAGCCTTGAGGAAATCTCTAAGATTCGTAAGCTTTCCATCCTTGACTACAACACTATAAAAGAAAAAGAAAACCTGGCCAGAACCAAACCAAAGGTCTCCTCAGATTACAACTGATTTTTCTTATCACTTAATTAAATAAATTAAATAAGACAATGAATGGAAAGTGCTTAGCACAGTGTCAAGCAAATATGTGCTCAGTAATTGTCCCTATCCATTTGTTCATTCGTGTTCGCATTCATTCATTACTGGTTAAGGATGATGATGATTTCAGTAGACATCCATCAGTCTATTGGTCCAATCATCAAATGACTATAAAACACTCTGAAAGTAGGGTGAAACAAGAAGAAAAGTTTCCAAAGAATTTTTGGAGAAATATAGCTAATTACTTTTTTCTGTAGAAACTCTCCCCAGACTCCCAATCAATAGACTCTGGCAATTCTTGAGATACACCTATAGCAGGCATGAGGTTAAGGTGCTGGACTCGCACATGGCCCACTGAGGTTCTTCTAGTCCTGGACCTGGAGATTTGAAAATCACCCCAAGCAGGTGTGGTGTGTGCCTTAGATCCCAGGAGAAAAATGGAGGAGAAAGGATTGTGTGGCTAGGGTGTGGGAGAGATTTCTCACTTTCCCCCTCACTGTCACTGTTTCCTTCACTGGTAAGCGCACATGCCCTATGACAAAAATCCTTATTTAAAAAAAAAAAAAAAGATAAGCCCATATTATTTACAACCTTCCAAAGAGCACACTCTGTAGGCTCTTAATAATAATGCCTTTTACCATTTCAAGAGATTTGGTTTTGGTTTTAAGAAAAACCCCTGCTGAGCTACCTGAGAGTGACAGCATGCTTTCTGCAGGGCTGGGATATGATTCAGAAACCGCCACATAGGGAAACTAAAATTTTTCTAAGTACTGAGTATAGATTTGGGTGACCTGGGCTGACACTCTTCATCTGCTTTATTATAATAAAGCCCTACACGTTTTATTTTTTAAGGTGCGCGCGCACACACACACACACACACACACACACACACTAAAGATGTATTTCTGCAGGATATGCACCATATGAAGAAGGCTGCACAGGCCCGGTCTTGGCTCCAGTCGTGTTTTTCCTAGGGATGGTGCACACTTGACTTACTTCCTGCGAGGGAGTCGCACTACTTTAACCCACAGGAAAGCCTCCACGGCCGCGCGTGGGTTTCCAAGGCCACTTTCTCTTGGGAAGCTAGCAATGAAACAGCAGCTGCCTGATTCCTGGAGGTTGACCAGGCAAGGCTTTGTCCTCCCCAGGGCTCCCGCCGCCGAAGCCCAGCGCCCGGGTTTGGCACCCGGAGGCCCCCACACCTGGCATCAGTGGGGAGAAGGCTCACGCCCACGCCCGCCGCCGCAGCGGGGGGCGTCATGCTTTGTGTCGCGGGGCGACTCTGATTTGCGGCTGGGCAGGTGAACAACTCTTCCCGCAGCTGGATGAATAATGAATGGAGCCGGGAAGGGAAGCAGGGAGCCCGGTGCAGTGGATTAAGCCGTCTCCTTCCCTTCCCCCTCTTTTAAGTACTAGCTGGGCTACTTTCCCGGCTCCTGGAGCAGGTGGAAGCTCATGGCGGGCATCCTAGGAACCCAAAACTATTGATTAGCTTATTGATTCATTTATTTGGCTGAACCCAAATTGCTTTTAATCTGCTAGTGACTTTCTCTCGCCCACCTCCGGGATTTTACGCGTAGGCTGGAACCCCAGAAGGAAAACTGGGAAGTGGAGGGCGAACTAAGAGAATGAACCCAAACTCTTATTAACCACTTTTTCACTTCCCCCCTGCGGAAGCAGGCAGGCTCATGCCTTTCCGTGCTGGAGATATTTCTCCAAGTGCAACGTCCAGAGCTCGTGCTAACCAGCTAGTTATTAAATCTTAGCTGCACTTCAGGGAGAGACTTATGGAGCACGCAGGGCGGGAGGGCGCCGGCGCTTTTAGGTGGAGGGTTTTGCCGCCGAGCAGAGTACTTTTACGCAGGTAAGGGCAGTTTTTCACTCTTCACCTCTGCTCCGTGCGGCTGCGCTCCCTTGGCCAGCAAGGGGGAAACAGAAAGAAAAATGCAGTTTCAGAGCGGCCACCTCCACCGTCCCCTCGGCCACCCTAATGCTCTCGGAGCGGCCGGGGAGCGGGGGACGGAGGCGACCTGAAGGCGGAACAATCCGGAGCAGCAATCCTCTCAGAGCCCCTAAAAAACTTCCGCGCGACCCACAATACCTTAAAAGCCTCTGGGCTTTTTAAACTGCTCTCTTGCTCGCTCGCTCACACGCGCGCGCGCGCGCACACACA
>NW_006159811.1:5424200-5446662 GCF_000334495.1 Tupaia belangeri chinensis
TCCTCGGGGGCGCGGCTTGCTCCACGCCGACACCCACCTCCGCGCCGCACACCCGGGCGGGCTGCAGGGGAGAGGTGCCGAGATTACGGGCGTGGAGGACGAGTCATAATTTTAAATGTACGGAGGAGGGAGCTACAGAAAGACCCCCCAACTCAGTGCCGCCCTGGCGAGAGCGCCCGGAAACGCACAGGATAAGGCCCCGCCGACTCCCCGTGTTTAAAGGACACACGCTCCGCCTTCCTCCGCCTCCCTGGCCTCCTGCCTTTGCTCGGTGTGAAAATGGACACAGGGACTCCGGGCTTTGGCAAAGATTCCAGAGTCACGTGGGGGAGGGGCGAGCGAGGAGGGGCTGAGGGGAAGCCGAAAGAGCAACCTGATCCCCTATTCATTCTGCCGGAGTTCGTCTCGGCTTTGTCTGGGGTGGGATCTGAAGTGGGCAAGCCGAGGGTGGGGACGCGCGGCACTGGGGGAGAGGTGGCATGGTCCTCGCGCAGACACAGCCGAGGGCCAGCGAGCCGGGTCCACACGCCTGACTTGGAGCCGGACGGATTCCAGCGGGTAGGAGGTGCGCCCGCACTAAAGGCCCAGGCGCGCCTTCGCACCCCGCAGCCCTCTGCCTCTGCAGGACTAAGTGCGCAGGGCGAACCTGCTCCTCCTTCCGCGCTCTGGGACCATCTGGGTGTCGCATCCTCGGCTTTTCCAGCAGCCTGGGAGATCTCGGCGTGTGTGCGCTAGGTGGAGCCTCCCACCGCGACTGCACCTCTGCCTCTCCCGGAGAGACGCTGTCAACCCACACCAGCCGGCTGCGCGCCGCGGCTCCAGCTGCGCCCCCACGTGCCAATGGCCGGGAAGTCACCGTCAGGGCAAGGCCGGTGGAGGCGCGCGGTTAGGAGTGGAGGCCTTGATTCCCCGCCAGGACTGCCTGACGGCAGCTATTTTTCTAGCACCGAACAAAAATAGCGGGTCCAGGTTGACTCATTTTATAGGACGCGAACGGTTGCACCAAAGAGCTACCGACTGGGTGGTGACGGGACGGAAAAGAGACGTCCTAGGTCTCGGTTGAGACGAGATGGGCGAGACTGTCAGGGCGGAGTTCGCAGAAGCGCTGAGTTTGGTGACCCGTGGGTCGGCGGGGTCCCGCTCGTTTCGTCTTAAGGAGCAGCACAGAGCGGGCCCACGTTCTCCTGAGCCCTGACCCCACTGGTTACCTCCGCTTTTCGGAAAGACGGAATACACTGCATTAATAACTGGCAGGTCTCTGTGACTTACTATTTAGCCATGGTAAAGAGGCAGCCTCTGACAACCTGGCTCCGATTCTTGAGTTTCTAGCGGACGCGGAGACGGAGTAACGTCCTTAGTATCGCCACTGGGGTGCGCCCCCTAGGGACAGAGACTTACTTTGTTATCTGAAGCACGCAGTAGGTGCTCTTCAAACATTTGTGGAAAGAAGTGACTGTGCAAAATACTAAGGCCCTGAGAGCAGTGATCTTATCAAGTAGGGTTGGGGGCCTTAACCGTCCCTCAAAGAACAACTCTGCCCTTTTTTCACTTAAAAAGTGAACTTTTTCTGTGCACACTCAGTTTCGATCACACCCCGAAAATCAGATTGCCACTCCTAACCTTCTCTTATATAGGAAATCCGTAGCCACTCCGACTGGGAGTAGCTGAGACAACTTGTTCTCTTGATGATCAACGATTTCGTTTTAATTTTAAAAATCATATAATTGGGGCGCTCAAAGGAGTCTCCATGAGACATCTCTTATATTTACCAAATGCAAGCGTGCTACTTTTTAAAAAGGAAATGACGGAAGAGAAAGAGGGAAAATTTAGTACTAGTTCCTTAAGGAGATATTACCCTGAGTTCATCATAGGCTGTACTTATTGGATTTACACCCAACACCCACCCTTTACCCTCAGAGCAGCACAGGGCCACACTCAGGTCCACTCACCTCACTCTCTGAGTACCCCACGTAGGTAGAGAGCCGGTAATCCCAGAGTCCCTTTCCCAAAGTTCCTTAGATGAATGGTTGAAAGGATCAACCAACAATCTAATAATATTAGGCATGTCTAACACCTTTAAAGGTCACTTAAAGTGAAACATTGAAAAAAGCATATCAGCATAGCATGTCATTATAATTAAGCCAGCATTTTTATAGACATACAATAGTCATAATAAACCTCTCCCTTTAAGTTAGAACAAGTGCTCCATTCAAACAACCAATGTTCCCTCCTACACCGAGGGGCCAATTCAGTCTTTTTATTCATATGTCTGGATTCCACAACTTTTGTTACTACATCTCACAGTATCCACTTGGATCAGTCCTGCTGTCATGTCTTCACATTTCCCTGACATTTTTGCTGCTCATTTTGGGGAATTTGTTTATTTAACACAGCTATAAATGATAACAACAATGATGCTAGTCAACACCCATGGAATACTTTGTACCTAACAGTGTGTACTTCCAGGGGTAATCCTCCAGTAACCCTCTGAGACAGGCATTGTTGTTTCCATGGACAGCTGAAATAGCTGAGTGCAGAGAGGTGAGTAGTCTGTCCAACTCAGATAGCTACTGCAGGAAAGAGCATAGTAGGGCAACTCTAGCCACCTGGATAGGCAAAACCTTGAATCTTACTATCTTTTTTTTTTTAATTTTTGCTATAGGGTGTGTGTACTCACCAGAGAGAAAGCGAGAAATCACCACCACCCCGAGGGGATGGCCATGCCACAGTCCCTTCTCCTCCAGTCTCCTCTCTCAGGATTTTGGGCCCATATGCACATGTGCCTGGTGTGAGTTTCGAGACACTGGGTCCAGGACTCAAACTGAAATGGACTACATGGGAATCCAGTAACGTAACCATTATGCCATCTGCTGGTCCCTGAATCTTAGTATCTTAACACAATGAAAAGTTTTCTAGATCACATCCTGGCCTATGGGCACTGCTGACCCTGGTACATTGGCCCTAGGCATCGGTGACTCCTTCTTGTGGCCAGATCATCATGGAACCCATGGCATCCACTGCTTCTGCACAAGGGTGGTAAAGAAGGCACTGCAACCCCTGGAGGCCTCAGCCCTTCCCTCATAGACCCATGCCAAGAATGAGTCACATGGCCCCACCTCCTTCAAGGGAGAATGGGGCACACAGAGAATATGTGCGTATTCAGTGAGCACTAACTGTACTGCCTCACTCCAGAGCCCACGCTCTTGACTGTCGGCGTTGTCCTTGGCTACACCACCAGCAAAGTGAACCTTCACCCAAGTGAACCTTCCCGGCTCCCACTAGGACTTGGCTGACCTTGGTTACAACTCTCTCCAGTCTCTCTCTCCTTTCATTCTTCCACTCCACTCTCTGTCTCCTTCCCTCTCCTTGTCTCCCTCTTCTCACCGTCTTCCTTCTACACAACCCCACTCGACATGCTGACTCCTCTACCCTATCTTCCTCCTGTCTGTGCCTTCTCTAATCTTCTTTGACTTGACCTGGGCATGTTCTTGCAATGTTTGCACCTTTAGTCTCATGTCAGTTTCAGCACGTGACAATACCTGTTGCTTCCCCCCCCCATTCAAATAAGATTAAGTATTCCCACCAAAAAAAATATTCAAATAATATAGAAGTATAAACTGACAGGGTCTGCTATAGTCTAAGCCTTCCACAAGGATGATACAGCATAAGCATTCAGACATTGCCCCTTAACAAAAGATCATTCTTTTTACAAAAACAGAGTTATTGTTTACATACTATTTTGTAACAGGCCTTGTATTCTCTCACTGAACAATACAGAGGCCACATGTTTTGAAGCAAATCTTACTGGTCTACCTCATTGTTTAAGAGCTGCTTGAGTTTAAGAGTTTACTTGAGCTAACTTGAGCTGCTTGTATGAATAGGTCTCCACATATTTAGTCAACCTGCTTTTGAAGAACATTTAAGTTGTTTCTCATTTTTGTCATTATTAATAACACAGCACTAAATGTCCTTATATAAGTCCTTTGTGTATTTACCAATTATTTCCCTGGAATAAATGTGTCATTTTGACACATATCATGTAATCTTTGCAAATCTCAAAAGGTAAAATGACACTTAGCTTAATACAACTTATGAACTGTGACACCTCTGCATATTAGCCTCCCTCTGATGGTTAATTTTAGGTGTCTTGATTGGGTCAAAGGTTATTCTGATAACCAGTAAAGCCTTATTTCTGGGTATGTTTGTGAGAATGTTTCCAGAAGTAACTGGCATTTGAATCAGTGAACTGAGTAAGGAAGGTCTGTTCACCATGTGGATGGGCATCACTCAGACCAGGAGGCAGAGGAAGAGTATTCTGCCATCCCTCTCTTCTGAAGCGGTGACAACCTTCTACCGCCCCTGCTCATTGGAACTCCAGGCTCTCCAGCCACTGGACGCTGGGATTTGCACCAGTGGCTCTCCACATTTCAGGCCTTTGACAAACAGTTACATCATCAGCTTCCCTTATTCTTGGACCTTCAGATATGGACCAAGTCTCACTACCAGTCCCCCAGTCCCCAGGCTGCATCTACACCTCTGTAAGCATGATAGCTAATTCCCCTAATAAATCCTTTCTCTTTGTTTTTGAAAGGTTTTTGCCATAGTGTGCATGTGCTCATGGAAAAAGAGAGAGTGAGAGAGAAAGTAAGAAATCCCCTAGGGGAGTAGCCACGCTGCAATCCCTTTTCTTCCATGCTCCTCCTGGGATTTTGGGCCCGCACACACATTCACTCCATGTGATTTTCAAGCCTCCAGGTCCAGGACTCAATCCGTGGTCAACCGTGTGGGAGTCCAGTGTTTTAACCACAAGGCTATCTTCCTCATATATCTATGTCTTTATCTTTCTATCAATCTGTCTATGCTACTGGTCCTGTCTCTCTAGAGAATTAGGGCTAATACATCACCTTACAAGACTATTATTTGCATAATAAGATAAAAGTACCTCACTCAAGTTACTCATTTAACAGATGTTAGCCAAGTGAAACAGATTTTTTAAGGCAGTATTTTATTTAACTCTATTTATTTATTTACTTATTTGTTTATTTTTATTTGACCGAAGAGAGATAGACTGAGAGAGAAAGAGAGAGAGAGTAAGAAAGCAAGCTGCCAGGTCCAGGACTTGAACCACAGGTAGCCATGTGGGAGTCCAGCACCCTTAAACACCACGCCACCTGCCAGCCCCTGAATATTTTTTAAATCTGCTTTTAGGGTCATTAATTAGGCAAGACATTTTCTAATACATTTATTATATTTGTTTGCATTTGTCCACATGGGCTATTTCTATTTCTTTTTAGTGAGGTTTTGGTTACCATGTAACCAAAAACCAATTGTAAGGGTTTTTCACACAAGGAGACTTGAAAAAGTTCATAGAAAATGGATGTAATGTTATGAGTTTATTTTAGCCCAGAAAAATAATCTGAAATTCATACATAGTTTCTTTATTTTAGCCCAGAAAAATAATCTGAAATTCCTTCATAGTGTCTTTTTACAAACACATTTCCAAGACTTTTTATATATTATTTTATATATATTTCAAAGACTCTTTATATATTAAGGGTATTCATCTGTTTCTATGATTGGATGATCCTGATATTTTACAGAAAGGGAGCAGATATTCGCCGTTGATTTTTGTGGGAAATTCGACTTACCTCAGCAGCGTCCCTGGGAGCACATGCAAGATTAAAACCAAGAAAAACAAATTTACACCTGAAACTATGTTTCCTGGAATAAAATAATCAAAAATCCCCCAGTTTTGTATGTGTTGTTTTGTTTTATCTTCCTCACTGGGGCCACCACTCAGCCCTGTACATGGTTGGACCAGAGCAGTTGCCTCAGGCCGGGCTCTCTTCTCATTGGTTGGTGGCCCTGCCTCACTGGTTGTTAAATATTTTTAATATCACCGCTGTGCCTACGTAGCTACAGAGGTCACGGAAAATGCCACACAGTCACAGCAGACAATAAAGCAAAAGCAGATAATGCATCTCAACAATTTCTTTCCTGTACAGATTACGCTGGCTTTTGTTTATTTGAAAAAATACTGATAAACCAATCCTACAGGGCTGTGCCTGGTTCACCCACACTTTACTAAGACGTCCTTACTCCTAGTGTTTTTTTCTTACCTTTGTTTGTTACTCTACATAACACCAACTATCTTCCAGTGACACCTAGATCATTTTGATTAACCTAGTCATTGCAATAATAAATACAATTATGGCAACAAGAAAAAAAAGACTTTATAGAAACTTTTTTTTTTTATTTTACTAATCATCCTGTTACTCTTCTGGGCTATATATTCCCATTTGTTTCTATCCCTACTGAAAGAACTGAGAGGAAACCAGCTGCCAAAAAAAAAAAAAAAAAGTAATAAAGGAACCAGGGTTTCTAAATAAAATACTTTTTTGCTTTAGATAAGGAGGTATTTCTAGGCCAGCAAGTGGCATAGTGGTTAAGGTGCTGGGCTCCCAAATGGCTGGCCTTGGGTCAAGTCCCAGATCTAGCAGCTTGCTTTCTCACTTTCTCTCTCTTTCTCTCTCTCTGGTCAATCTTAAAAATAATAATAATAATAATAATAATGGGGACAGCAGATGGTGTAGCAGTTACATAGCTGGACTACCACATGGTCAAATGCGGTTCAAGTCCTGGACCTGGTTGCACCTGGTTGCTTAAAACTCATGCCGGGCACACGTGCAAGCATGCCTTAGATCCCAGGAGGAGGATGCAGAAGGAAGGGATTGCGACGTGGCCATGCACCTTGGGGAGCATTTTCTCACTTTCCCTCTCACTGTCTCTGTCTCTCTCTCTCTGGAAAGCACATGTACCCTAAGGCAAAAATCTCTTAATAATAATCAAAATAATCAATTAAATAATTCTATAAAAAAGCAAATTTGAAATTAATAACAAAAGTAATAGTAAAGTTTGTCTAAATAATTACATATGTGGCTCCCATTATATAATAAGGCCTTTAACCATGGTTTTAGTTATTCAAGGTCAACCATGGTCTGAAAGCATCAAATAGAAAATTCCAGAAATAAACAATTCATTGGTTTTAAATTGTACACTGCTCGGAATAGCACAAAGAGATCTTGTAATCTCATTCATCCTGCCCAGAATGTAAATCATACTCAATTCATGATACGGTAGGAGTTTTATGTGAAACCTGTCAGTCACTTATCCAAAAGAAAAACAGTATACATAGGGTTTTGCACTATCCTTAGTTCCAAGAATCCACTGGGGTATCTTGGACAATATCCCTGAGGATAAGCAGAAAGCAGGGACTACTGTATTTTTTTTTATTTTTCTAATTTAATTTCATTTATTCATTTATTTATTTTAATTTGGCCAGAGAGAGAGAGAGAGAGAGGGAAAGTGAGAAAGCAAGCCTCCAGGTCTGAAACTCAAACCACGGTCAGCCATGTGGGAGTATCTGACACCTTAACCACCACACCACCTGCTGGTCCTAGACTACTATATTTGTATTGGGTGACACTGTTTCAGAAAATGAGCTAGGGGGGCCAGCAGTTGGGTAATGGCTATGTCGCTGGGCTCCCATGTGGTCGACTGTGGTTCAAGTCCCGGACCTGATAGCTTAAATTCACACCAGATGCGTGTGCGTGCGTGCCCAAGATCCCGAGAGGAGAATAGAGGAGAAGGGATTGCAGTGTGGCCATCCCCCCTGGGGGGGTGATTTCTTGCTTTCTGTCTCTCCGTCTCTCTCTGTCTTTCTGGCAAGCCCACAGGCCCTTTAGCAAAAACCTCTCCAAAAAAAAAAGAAAAGAAAAGAAAACAGGCTTGGTCACTTTTTTATTTTTTTAAAGTTTCTATGTGTTTCTTCCACTAGCTAGAGAGAGAGCAAGCACACTCCAGCAGGCTCTCAGCACCATAGTCCAATCCCAACCCCTGCCAGCCTGACCACAGGCATGTACACATCCAGCTCAGGAAGGTCACAAACCCAGATCCTTCCCAGGCAGATCAGATCAGAGCATGGCATTTTACCTCTGCACCAGCAGCTGGCCCCCAGAAAATGGCTGGGTCACTCTTGAGCCAAAGTACTGCAGCAACGCTTCCTCCCTCGGCCTCAGTTTAGTCTGAAACCTGTGATGGCTGCATCCTACGATGATGGGACCCTGATATACCCAAGTCCTTGGTGACAGTGTGGAACAAAGGCCCTGCCAACACTGGCTGGAGCACTGGGGTGGGAATTAAGCTGTGTTTGGCTAAACAGGGAAGATTCGGGCTGTTGCTTTAGCACTACCTCACCTCCCACCCTGAAGAATGCTGTGCCAGCTTCATCCTCTAATTGGGTTCCACTTCTAGTTAGAAAGATAGCTGTCGTTACTTCCTAGCATTATCTGCTTTTTTTTTTTGGGGGGGGGGCAGTCTACAAAAGGTTAATCCAAAGTTATTTAAAAAGAGCAGAGACTCTACTTTCTTGTGAACAAATATTCAGCGGACATTCCCCTACTATTCCGTTGGTCCCATCCACTCCCATGCTCATGCCTGAATCAACCCATTTGACAGAATTTGAGATTTCACCAAACTAGCAAAGATTTGAATCATCTGACATGCCCCATTCCTGCAGGGAGGAGGAGAGTTAACCTCCCCGCAAACGAGGGGGAATAATTTGTTGTCCAAATCAAGGAACTGTTGAGAATGATAGAGAACACTGTTAGTAATTATTCTGGGATAACAAAAGTGCAAACCAGGATACCCCAACTACTTGGAAAAGACATGGAGACCTGAATGAAAATGTGGTAGTAAGAGAAAGGGTAGGGACCACCAGATGGCATAATGGTAACATTGCTGAACTTTCATATAGCTGACCGTGGTTTGAGTCCCAGACCTGGTGGCCTGAAACTGACACCAGGTATGTGTGTGTGCATGCCCAAAATCCCAAGAGGAGAATAGAGAAGGGATTGTGGTGTGGCTATCCCACCAGGGGGTGATTTTTTGTTTTCCATCTCTCTGGCAAGCACATGCACCCTATAGCAAAAATCTCTCAAAAATAAAAAGAGAGAGAGAGAGAAGGTAATAGATATCGAGACGATGGCCACGTGATGATTCTATAAAAACGTTTTTAAACACATCCCTATAAAGAAAATGAGTTCATGAGGTACTAGTTACCAAATCCATTGTCTACGAAGGAAAACTGAGCAAAGCTGGCTTCTGAAGCCATTTTTTTTTCCATAAACTATTCTTTCCATGAGAACACAACTAAAAATCAATATTAGTGAACATAAGCCTCCTGGAGTGTCTTGGGCCTCTTCATTCCCCACCATCAAGGCTTTTTGAAGACCTCAGAACAGAAATGACAAAGAACATCATCTACCTTCTCAGAAGTACACTTGAGACTTTGAGGTTATTTTTACTGCAATCCAAAGATATTGGCCTCCACAAGCCTAGGAAAAAGAGACTATTATCTTGCTGAGCCCAGGAAGAAACACTTAGGATGCAGTCTAAGTTCTAAGACTAACTGGTTGACTGACTTCAGATATGTCATTAATAGATCTTCTAAATCCTCATCTGTAAAAGAAAGATAATCATATTTAGTACTTACTTATCAAACTGGGTTGTTTTGTGGCATGAATTTAAAAAGAAATGGATATGAAAATCTTTTAAAACATTAAGAACACCATCGATGTGTAAAGTGCTATTAAGAACTTTCAGCTAGGTCAGGCATTCTTATGCGCAGGGCAGTGTTAAGGCTGTGAGTAATCACCCTGTTGTAATTGGATATGTAAATGCTCCCAGAGGTCTATTTCAGTTGGCTATTCAGATAAATCAAAACCGATGATGATGATGTTGTTGATGACGATAATGATGATATTTCTCTAATCATTATGAGAAGCGGGAAGCAAAGACAGATGATTTCATACCTTGATCCATGCAAGAAGGCTAAGTACCTCTTAGTGTCTCTATTTTTAAAAGATTTTTAGTGAGGAACTACAATAGGAACTATTATTCTTTTTTTTTTTTTTTTTCTTTTTTTTAGACAGGGATTTTTTCTCTAGGGCAAATGCGCTCACCAGAGAGACAGAGAATGAGAAATCATCCTTCAGGAGGGATGGCCATGTCACAATCCCTTCTCCTCTACTAGCCTCCTGGGATTCTGAGCATACATGTCACACACCATGTGTGAGTTTCAAGCCACAGTCAGCCACATGAGAGTCCAGCATCTTAACCACTACACTATTAAAATTAGCTTTTAATTTTTGCTGTTTTTCTCTCTTATTCTATGAACATCTTATACAAGCTGAGTGAAAGTGTGGCTTCAGTACCTCTGAAATGATTCCATCTTAAAACGATGGTGGACTTTGAAAAGACAAGGAAAACTGGCCACGGTTTCTCATGGGAGTCTCCTGGCAGACAGGCAGTCCTAAACCTGCTGTCATTTTTAGGAGGCTATAGAGTTGAGAAATATTTCCCCTGTGGGTACAAGACCAAAAAAAAGGTGAGAAAGCAGACAATGAGGAGCCATGACCCTGTGTCCCTTCACATCTTGTTTAGAACCAGAAAATATATAGAATTTGAAAATGGCCTCAGAGAAGGGAGAAATGAGTGTATCTCAGGTTGGCTTTCTCTTACCAACTTCAGCATCTTCCTCAGCCTCTTTCATTAGGCTTTACCTCACCAACGCTTATCAGCATAAATTTGAATCAGTGATGCGGCAAGTGTGGCAGTGGGATGGAAAATTTAACTTGGCAATGAAGTAAGGCCAAAGCTTTTTATAAAGTGTAAGGCTGTATACTGTCTTAGTATACATATGGTGTTCTAGTCAGGGGAAAAATTACTACAAAGAGGAAAGCCCAGACCAGCAGGTAACATGGAAGTTAAGACAACAGGATCCTACATAGCCAACTCTGTGGTTCCAGTCCTGGCTGGACTGGGTAGCTTGAAAATCTTGCCAGGCATGCATGCATATGTGCCCAAAATCCTGGAGGAGAATGAAGGAAAAGGGAGTGCAGCATGGCTATTCTCCCCGGAGGGTGATTTCTCACTTTCCCTCTCTCTGTCTCTGTCTCTCTCTGGCAAGCACACGTCCCCTATAGCAAAAACAAAAACAAAAGGAGAACCCACTTAAATAAAGAGAAAGAAGTGTGACACAATTCACTTCATAGGCCTCCAAGCACAGATCTGAGCTCATGCATGTATGGATCTGTGCCTATGACCCAGCCTGAGCATAGCATCATGATCTTTCTGCACTCTCTCCTCCACAGAAGGAAAAATATAAATTAAAGTATGCTCTGACTTTCTCAAATGTCTTTTTTAAAAGGGAAGCAATTGTTTTCAGCCATGACTGTGCTTATAAATCCTCTTATGGTCTCAGTATATTGAAAGACTCAAAAGAAGCTTTGAATTGAACTGGGAAGTTGTTTATGTGGTGCTGCTTTACATAACCCACCAAAAATAACCTCAGTAGTATTCATTTTCAACGTAAGTGTGGGGATTTCAAAAGTGGCTACCTATATTACTTAAAAATAAAATTGAGTAACATTCTTATGGACAGACACATTAGTTGGTATCGTTCATGGTATAAAGCACTCCGGGCAGATTTAATGCCTCTCTGACCAAGCAGATGCAGAGATTCCCAGCTAGTCTGACTGCCCAGTGCCCGCCTGATTAGAAGGAAGCCTGCCTGTGTGCACTTACCCATGGAGCTCTTCATTAACCCACTTCCGGCATCTCCTCACATACACAGCCACTCAGGAAAGAAACAGCTACCATTTACTGTTGCTGAAAACATACACGGCAGCTACCACACTAGTTCTTTTGTAAATATAAATGGACAACTATAATCAAAACACATTTGAGGAAAGAATCACAGCTTGAAATGGAAGTCTAAAGATGAGCAAAGAACACAACTGATTCCAGAGTTAAAGAAAAAAAAAAATCAGGCAAGAAATAGAAGAAAATATTTCAAAGATTGAATTTTTATCCTCAGAGCTATTTGAAAGGACACTTTTTCTGTCAAGCAAGCACTACCTGCTATTAAAATGAAAGGAAGAAAGAAAGAAAAGGCAGCTAAGAACACAAAATAGCTTTTGTAAAATAAAAATATAATTGCCAGATTAAGAAAAACTTAATAGAATTTGTGAATAATTAAACATACATAGCTGAAGACTTTAATAAGAAGCCTAGAAGGTAAAACAGGACATTCTCAAAATGTAGAGTGAAGAACACAGGCTAACTCTGGGAGACCCAATATCTCTCAATCAAGAGTTCTCAGCAAAGGAAGTAGAGAGAACATAGGAAAAGAAGTGGTCTGGGAACCAGCAGTTAGCGTAATGGCTATGTCGCTGGACTCCCACGTAGTCGACCACGGTTCACGTCCCGGACCCGGTGGTTTAAAACTCATGCCGGGAGCATGTGCGTGCGTGCCCAAGATCCCAAGAGGAGAATGGAGGAGAAGGGATTGCAGTGTGGCCATCCCCCCTGAGGGGTGATTTCTCGCTTTCTATCTCTGTGTCTCTCTCTGTCTGGTGAGCGCACGCGCCCTATAGCGAAAAAAAATCTCTCTAAAAAAAAAAAAAGAAGTGGTCAAAGAAGAACTAAGACTTCGCTGGCTATTGAGGGGCTGAGCGCACATCTCCTGTCTCCTGACTGAGAGGAAAATGAAGAGAAACGTGGCCTGTGCAGGACTTAAGGTCCTGGAGAGACAGTTTGCCTGGTTTGGCCTGGTAGTTTCTGCACAGCGTCATTTACAAGGCTGGAAGGGTCAAACACCAGGCATCCAAGCAGAAGGCCTATCATGCCAGTGGAAACTGAAGCTCAGTGTATTGATTTTGCATCTACTGAAATAAGGCCTGGCTGTTTCAGTCTAATGGACATCCTCAGCACATGGAAATCACCATTGCAATTCTCAAGGAGAAATTGTACCATTGGTCTGAACTGACTCCTTTCTTGTGAATTCTCAGGAAAAGGACCAATTCTTCACCCACACACATACACACATCAATACAAAGAACACACAGACACACACACAGACACACACACACACACACACACACACACATAAGCATGCATTCAAACCAAAGACTACTGATAGATTATGTTCAGTTCCCACTCATGGTGGACTCACTGGAAAAGTTCCTCTTTAACCTCCATCTCTTGCTCACTTACTGCTGACTGAAAGATCCCAGTCACCTGACATGCACAGGTACTGTTAGAGGAGAACAAAGAAGGATCTCGGGCTATACAAGGGGGTCAGTAGCTTGAATGAGGAAGACCAGGACAAAAAATCAGGACATCTGTTTTCCATTGAGACAATTAATATACAGAGAAGACAATTTAAGAAAAAAGAGTAGAAGTTAGTGGCATACAAGAAGATATTGGGGGACCAGCAGTTAGCGTAATGGCTATGTCGCTGGACTCCCACATAGTCGATCGCGGTTCGCATCCCAGACCCGGTGGCTTAAACTCATGCCGGGTGCGTGTGCGTGCGTGCCCAAGATCCCGAGAGGAGAATGGAGGAGAAGGGATTGCAGCGTGGCTATCCCCCCCTGGGGGGGTGATTTCTCGCTTTCTATCTCTTTGTCTCTCTCTCTCTCTGTCTGTTCGGCGAGCGCACGTGCCCTATAGCAAAAAAAAAAAAAAACCTCTAAAAAAAAAGAAGATATTGGTAAATGAAGAATCATAAAAATTATTTTTAAATTTTAAATCACAGTATTAGACTTTTAAACTTCACTAGAAGAACATCGAAATTGGGTAAGAGGGGCCAGCAGTGGCGTGGTAGTAAAGGTGCTAGACTCCCACATGGTCAACCATGGTTCAACTCCCAGACCCAACAGCTTGAAAATCACACCAGGTGCATGTGTGTGTGTGTGCCCAAAAATCCTAAGAGGAGAATGGAGGAGAAGGAATTGCTGCATAGCCACCCCCCAGGGGGTTATTTCTCACTTTTCCTCTCTCTGCCTCTCTCTGTCTCTGGGCAGCACACACCCCCTATGGCAAACACCTTAAAAAAAATAAAAAAAAAGAATGAGTACATCTGGAAACAAAATTTAAAATGTGAAAGATCAAATAGAGAAACCATATAACGACAATATCCTAAAATATGAAAGGTGGAACTCATAAGTAAAAAGACATGGAAGACAGATCCAGAAGAAATGAAATAAACAAACGAATGGACATTCCAAGAGGTGAAAAGAAAACATACAAATAAGTTTATTTGTTTTTATTTATTTATAGGGGGTTTAAGAGAGGGAAAGTGAGAAATCAGCCCCCAGGAGAGATGGCTACACCACAATCCCTTCTTCTCCATTCTCTTCTCAGGATTTGGGGCATGTACACACATGCACCCAGAGTGATTTTTAAGCCTCCAGGTCTGAGAGACAGACCTGAACTGTGAAAGACCATGTGGAGTTCAGAGCCTTAACCACCACACCACCAAAACACAATAGAAGAAAAATTTTGCTTTTCAGACTGAAATGTGCCAGACATAATTAACTTTTTTTCAATGACACATATCTTGATGAACTCCAATTAAAAAATATTAAGAACAACAAAGATAAAAATAGAATCTTGGCCCAGCAGGTGGCATGGTGGTTAAAGTGCTGGTCTCCCACATGGCCCACTGTGGTTTGAGTTCCAGATGTGGGGGTTTGAAAAATCACACCAGGCATGGGTACATGAGTACCCAAAAATCTCAGGGAGAGAATGGAGGGGAAGGGCTTGTGGCATGACCAACCTTTCTGGGGGTGGGGGGTGACATCTCACTTTCCCTCTTTCTCTCTCTTCAGCAAGATCATGCACCTTATGGCAAAAATCCAAAAGTAAATAAATAAACTATAATCTTCGTACTCTAGATATTAACCACAGAGAGAGATTAACTTACACAGGAAATAAAATCATAATGAAAAAAAGAGTCTGAAAGATCTTCAGATCAAAAAGAAAATCAGGAAAGCAAGGAAAAATATATCTACATTTCCCCCAGAAATAAGGAGTAAGGTGTAAGAATTCTTTGGCAGCCTAGATATCATCTTTATGAAAGGGCAAAGGAATAAATCTTATATGATAACAAGATATATCACCTGTGTGCCCTTTCTGAGAAAACAAAGAAGCAAAGAGAAAATGAATTCAGAACAAATATCTCAAGTTAGTAAGAGACAGTATATAAGAAACTATGGTGAATAAAAGTACTGATAGATCTTTAAAATTAAAAAAAAAAAGGTATTAAAATCAAACCACTTGTGATAATGCAATATTTTAAGTATAATAAATGTCGATAAGGATTATGAAAAGGTAAAAGGTATAATTTAAGTTAAAGGAAATAATAGTTTAGAATTAAGGTACCAAAAATACTTAGAAATTAGGGTTAAAAATAGAAGTTTTGGCTGGCTTGGTGGCATGAAGATGAAGTGGTACTCCAGCAATACTGGATACATATGGAAGATTGTAGGTTCAGGTCTTCATCCACCTATGCACAATGGGAACCACAGCCATGATCCTGGCAGACTGGGAAGGCTGGGGTGAGGAGTAGAGGGTTATGGCATGGAACTCTGTAGAGAGTGTTTGGTGCGCGCTCTCTCTTGAAAAAAAATTAACTTCAAAAAAAGAGAAATTTTGGGACCAGCAGTTAGCGTAATGGCTATGTCGCTGGACTCCCACGTAGTCCACCGCAGTTCGCGTCCTGGACCCAGTGGCTTAAAACTCACGCCGGGCGCATGTGCATGCGTGCACAAGATCCCGAGAGGAGAATGGAGGAGAAGGGATTGTGGTGTGGCCATCCCCCCTGGGGGGTGATTTCTCGCTTTCTGTCTCTCTGTCTCTCTCTGTCTGGCGAGCACACGCACCCTATAGAAAAAAAAAAACCCTCTCCAAAAAAAAAGAGACATTTTGAAAGAAAACTATTATTAGAAGACAAGCAGGCCAGGAACCAGCATAGCGTAATGGCTATGTTGCTGGACTCCCATGTAGTTGACCACGGTTCAAGTCCCGGACCCGGTTACTTAAACTCACGCCAGGCGCGTGTACGTACATGCCCAAGATCCCAAGAGGAGAATGGAGGAGAAGGGATTGCAGCATGGCCATCACCCTTGGGAGGTGATTTCTCACTTTCTCTCTCTCTGTCTCTCTGTCTTTCTGGTGAGTACATGCACCCTACAGCAAAAACCTCTCTTCCCCCCCAAAAAAATAATAACTTATCTGCTCACAAAATCTGGTGGGGGACAAGTGTATAAAGTAACAGTGATGGATATTTCTGAAGGGAGAAAATGGAAGAAATAAAAAGAACCACTTCGCTCAAGCAATTTCAAACCCAACTGAGCAAACTCTATTAGGCTTAAAGACTTGAAAATAAACCTCTTAAGTTCATGACTTTCCTTTCTGGACCCAATAATCAAGGACAATCTCCCCATTTTGAGACCCTTAATTTATCACATTTACAAGGGTCCTTTTTCCATAAAAGCTAATATTTACAGGTTCCCAGGATTGGGATGTAGACATCTTTGGGAGCCATTATTAAGCCTACCCCATATCGTACTATATTCGTCTGTCTGCCTGCTTGGTTTTGGATACTAGACACTGTTTTTGGATGTTAGACATGTGGATACTATTCCTTGTTAAGTGGAGGATATTTTTTTAAAATATATTTTCCAGCTTTTTTATCTAGTGCACTTTAGCTACGTGGTAACAGTTTGATTCTTTCAAGGTTTGCTTTTAAACTTGGCTTGATAAGAATTTAAAGATCCTCAGGTGATGGCTGATTTGGTTCTGATAACTTTCTGAGTTCTCTACCCAGTGCCCTGTGAATTGGATTGTATTTTACTCTGGCAGGTGAGGACATGACATATTTCTTGCCTTGTGTGAGTGCCTGCGGCTGTTTGCTCAGCTCTTTGCAGAGGGGATCCTATCTTTAGCCCCAGGTACTTCTCTCTCTCTCTCTCTCTCTCTCTCACTCACACACACACACACACACACACACACACACACACACACGAGATTATCAGTACCCAGGTGAAGATTTAAAACAGGATCCTCTACAAATCTCTTGAGTCCTCTGGCCTAGGACTTTGAGGACAGCCTCTGCTGGGTGCTCCCTCCCTGTGCTGTGACCTGGAAGTTCTCTCCAATGAATCGGACCATCGTAAGGCTGACCTCATCTGTTTCTCAGGTCCCAGTGATCACTCCCCTGCACTGCCTGCTATCCACTGTCTGAGAACTCTTGTTTGATCGATTTTTTTTCTAGCATTTTAGTCGTTTCAGGTTGGAGGGGAAGTCAGGCCCCCATTACTCCATCTTTGCCAGAAGCAGAGGTTTGTAAAATGTATATGAAAATACAAAGGAGCTAGAAGGGCAAAATAATTTTGAAAAAGACATATATTGAGGAGGCACTATCACTTTTATCACAACAATGCTATCATAATCAAGATAATGTGGTATTTATATAAGGACAGATGTATAATCACTGGAACAGCATACAGCGCTTGGAAATAGGCCTCATACCTATATGATTAATATTTTTTTTATAAAAGGGGAAATGTATCTTTCCAACAATTGGTGCTGGAATGATTAGACATCCACATGTAAAAATAATGAATTTTGACCCTCGTTGCATACCACATGCAGAAATTAACTTGAAATAGACATAAACTTAGAAGTTATTATTATAAAATTTCTAGATGCTACTGCAGAAACTTTTGTTACATTGGTGTTCTAATCCACTAGGTTGCTAAAAAACAGAAATACATGAGCCCCAGTAATTTACTTAGCTCATGACTTTGGAGGTTTAACGTCAAGGGACTGCATCTAGTCTTCTTGATGGTTGGCATGGCGGAGGGTAAGACAGGAAGCACAGGGCATGTCTGTCTGTCTCCATCTCCTTATAAACCCACTAAAATTCAGTCATGCACCTTCAACCTGATGCCTATTCAGTCCCCAAAGGCCCCGCCTTTCTGGGATTTTTTTTTTTGAAGAATTATTTATTTAACTTTATTATTATTATTATTTAATTTGACCAGTGAAAGACAGTCACAGAGAGAGAGAGAGAAAGTGAAAAAGCAGGTTGCCAGGTCCCAGACTTGAACCGGGGTCATCCATGTGGGAGTCCAGTGTCCTTAACCACCATACTACCTGCCAGTCCCAGGGGCCCACCTGTCAACACCATAATCAGACTGGGTCTCCATCCTCAACTCAGTGGCTCACAAAATTTTAACAGAGCCATTTTTTTTGGGGGGGGGGGGCGGCAGAACGTGCACATAGCAATTGAGTTAGGTAGAGTTTTTAGATAGGTTACAAAAAAATACATCGTTCAAAAAATTGGCTAATTGGACATTACCCATTTAAAAACTTGGGCTTTATAAAAGACTTTGCTTTAAAAATAAAATGGCAGTCTGGGGGAAAATAATTTTTTCAAAAATAAAAGGAAGGTCTGGGAGAAATGTTTGCAAAACACACATAGGATTTAAAAAGTGTATCCAGAATATATAAAGAAATATTATAATTTAAAAGTAAGAATCAGGACTGACTCCATGACCTAGTGGTTAAAGTAGTGGACCCAACATGGCCAAATGCTGGTTCAAATCCCAGCCTTGGCAGTTTGGAAAACATGCTAGGGTAAGTGCATATGTGCCCCAAATCCCAATAGGATGAAGAAATGGAAGAGAAGAGATTGCACCATTAGCATGCCCCATTGTGGAGACTTTTCTCCCTCTCTCTCTTCCTCTTTGTCTCCCTGATGCTCTCTAGCAAGCACATATGCCCTCTGGCCAATTAAAGGAAAAAGCAACAACAACAAAAAGTAAGAAACATCTTAATTAAAAAATGAACAAAAGATTTCAACAGACACTCCGTTAAAAATTGTATAAGGCTGTCATAAGCATATGAAAATATGCTTAGTATCATTTGTCATTAGAGAAATCCTAATTAAACCACAGTGAAATACCACTATACACCTACTAACAGAGCCAAAATTAAGGCCTGAAAATACCAAGCACTGAAGAGAATGCGTAATCACTAGAACCCCCACACATTGCTGGTGAGGATGCAAAATATCTCGACCATTTTGGAAATGTTTCACAGTTTCTCTCTCTCAAGGTTTTTGCTGTAGGACGTGTGCACTTGTCAGAGAGAGAGAGAGGGAAAGTGGGAAATCACCTCCCCGGGGGAATGGCCACAGCGTACTCCCTTACCCTCCATTCTCCTCTCAGGATTTGGGGCACGCACGCACATGCAACTGGTGTGAATTTCAAGCCCCAGGTCCAGGACTTGAACCACAGTCAGCCATGTGAAAATCCAGCACCTTAACTACCACGCCACCTCCTGGCTCCCATAATGTTGCAATTTTTCTCATAAAGAAATTGTATTCTAGGAAAACTCAAAAACTCACATCCAATTACCTAGGTGGTGGTGGGCAAATTAGGACCAGGACTCAAATTTCCCCACTCATATTCAACTGGTGTGTGTGTGTGTGTGTGTGTGTGTGTGTGTGTTACTTAATCATACTGCCTTCCTCACAGAAATGGGTTTTGTATAAGAAGCTTACCCATTCATTTCTTTGCTCAATAATATGAACATCAATTAAAAATGAAATTACTTTCTCTAATTTTATCATTTCCAAACTTTTCACATCTTTGTATTATTGCTAAAGTCCTTGTTTAGTAAGGATTTCAGCAAGTCAAAGGACGCCTGATACCAGCTTAATCCTCAGACTCCTCCTGCTGGAAGAAAGAATAACTGCAAGCCAGGTACAAGGCATCCCGTTCATATTTTCCAGATGGTGCTAGACTTTCAAGTGACACAAAGGTAGGTACAAAAGGAGCCGAGAGACAAAGTGGCACATAGAAAACATTTAGTGCGCTGGACGGGACTCTCCTCCTCTCTGAGGTCATGAATCTCTGCTGCTCCCTGTCACATGGATGAGGTATTGTGACCCCCTCAGTCAAAAATACTACCACAACAGCATAGCAGTAACACAATACTGAGGCCACGTGGAAAGGTCCTGGTTCGTATCCTGGTTCGTATACCTGTATTTGCCAGGCATGCTCGGGTGCATTGTGATCCTGGCTGCCTAAGGTTCAAGGTAGATCACAGTGTGAAGACCCTTGTAGAGGTCTCTCTCTCTTTCTAAATAATAATAATAATGCTTAAAAATACTTGTAGTGGGCCAGCCAGGTGGCATAATAGTTAAGGTGCTGAATTCCACGTGGTCTATGGAGTGGTTGGAATTCTGGACCCAGTATCTTGAAGAACATGCCGGTGTGTATGTATGCATTCTCTAAGTCCCAAGAGGAGAATGGAGAAGAAGGGGTTGCAGCATGGACATCTCCTCAAAGGGTGATTTCTCAGATTTCTTTCTATTTCTCCCTGTCTCTCTCTCTGGCAAACTCACATGCCCTATAGCAAAATATTTAAAGAAAAAAAAATTTTTTTTGAGAGACATTTTTGCTATTAGGGCACATGTGCCCACTGGAAACAGAGAGACAGAAAGTGAGAAATCTCCCCCCAGGGGGGATGGCCATACCAAAATCCCTTCTCCTCCATTCTCCTCTCAGGATTTGGAGCACATAAGCACATGTGCCCAGAGTGAGTTTCAAGCTGCTGGGTCCTGGACTCAAACCGCAGTCAACCAGGTGGGAGAGTCCAGCACCTTAACCACTATGCCACCACTGGCTCCTAAAGTTGCTTTAATTGAAATAAGTGAATAAATACTTGTAGAATATCATCAAATATAAGAAATCTGTGTGGTACTTGTGGAAGACAGGATTTACCTAGCTATGGCGTCAATGTTTTACCATACTACAGACCTCGCTATAAGAAAATGAGTGAGGGAACCAGCAGTTAGCGTAATGGCTATGTCGCTGGATGCCCACGTAGTCGACCGCGGTTCATGTCCAGGACCCGGTGGCTTAGAACTCACGCCGGGCACGTGTGCGTGCGTGCCCAAGATCTCGAGAGGAGAATGGAGGAGAAGGGATTGCGGCATGACCACCCCCCCTGGGGGGTGATTTCTCGCTTTCTGTCTCTCTGTCTCTCTCTGTCTGTCTGGCGAGCGCATGCGCCCTATAGCAAAAACCTCTCAAAAAAAAAAGATAAAGAAAATGAGTGAATCTATAATGCCAACTGCTGCCTCACAGCCAGTGATCCCGACAACGCCTGCCTCGGTGTGAGGTACCCTCTGGATCAGGACCCGGCCTCAGCCCTGATGCTTCCTACTTGCTGTGTAGCCCGTGGCCACGCAGGTCCTTCTCCTGGATGTGAACACCAACTGAGTCCACACAGATGGGGGTCTTTTTCTTAACTCTGCACAAATGGCTGAAGCTATTTCCAAGTCACATACAAGGGGAAGTTAAAAATTCCATAAAAGTTCAAAATGCACTAATTTCTGTTATGCTAACGATGGGTTTTTAAAAATCAACAACTAGCAGGAAATGATGAAAAGCCTCCCTGCATACAAATGCTTCATCATGTTGGATGCGATGTTACTGTTAACGAGACTTAAAAATGGTGCTCACTGCTTTACAAGGTTATGTGAAGAAGAGTAAATATTTTATTATGCCTCCCAGAATTACTTATTGACTATCTTGTCCCTTCTCGCCTAATGACTACACGGCGTCGCTAACAAAATAAATCAAATGTTACATAGCCATTTATAATACTATATTCCAGATTTACTTAAGTCACCAGAAGGCAAAGATCTAGCCTCTTATTTTGTATGGCTATCCATCTAACTCGACTTTACTAAGTCAGGAGGAAAACAACTCTTTCAGAATTCTTTTTTTTTTTTTGGAGAGGTTTTTGCTATAGGGCGTGTGTGCTTGCCAGTCAGACAGAGAGATAAAAAGCGAGAAATCACCCCCCAGAGGGGATGGCCACGCTGCAATCCCTTCTCCTCCATTTTCCTCTTGGGTTCTTGGGCACACACGCACACACTCCCGGCGTGAGTTTAAGCCACTGGGTCCGGGACTTGAACCGCAGTTGACTATGTGGGAGTCCAGCGACATAGCCATTACACTAACTGCTGGTCCCCGAATTTTTTTTTTTTTAAGAATTATTTTATGTAACTTTATTCCCCTTTTTTTTTTTTTTTTTTTTTACCAGAGAGAGAAAGAGAGAGGTAAAGTGAAAAAGCAAGCTGCCAGGTCTGGGACTCAAACCATGGTCAGCCTTATGGAAGTCCAACACCTTAACCAAAATGCTGCCTGCAAGACCCATTCTTTCAGAATTCTTAGCAGATAACTTAAATAACAGCACTGAGCACTTAGTGTAAGCCAGGCACAATGCTAAATGTCATGATCTCAAGAAAGAAGGAACATTTGGGACCAGCAGTTGGTGTAATGGCTATGTCACTGGACTCCCATGTAGTTGACCACGGGTCGAGTCCCAGATCCAATGGCTTAAACTCACACTGGGCGTGTGTGCGTGATTGCCCAAGATCCCAAGAGGAGAAGGGATTGCGGCCATCCCGTTTGGGGTGTCATTTCTCACTTTCTGTCTCTCTGTCTCTCTCTGTCTTTCTGGCAAGCGCATG